>NC_057804.1:84095719-84205176 GCF_018294505.1 Triticum aestivum
ATATAGCACGAGAAATGAGGGTGGTCTAGAAAGAGAGAGATGAATATGATGTCACGACAAGAGATTCCATTCCCTTGAGTGTGTATATGCAAGGGGGAGGGAAAAGAGGCACCAGGAGAATTTTTCTGTGTGTGTGGTGTTTGTGTTGGTATGTGTGGGTGTGAGAAGATAATGAGACGTGGGGGCAGAGGGTGTGTCACCACGTGAGGTCCGGTGGGTCGAGGTGAGGCCCGTTGTTCGGTTCCGTCCTGTGCCACATTGGTCGGTCCATGACACATTTAGGAAGACCCATGGATGACTAGTTGTACATGACAAAGATAGCAGAATTGTGAAGGACTCTGTGTCCACTGACAAATCCGGTTAGGATTTGTAACCCTAGGTTCTCGGACTAAGGTAACCCCTCTATCTCTGATATTACTATTCATCCAACCAAACTTTAAGGGGCATCCTACACAATGCTTTGCTAGAATCATACTCGTCGATTAGGAAGAGAGGTGTGAGATAATGCGTGAGAGACATGCATAAAGATAATGTGTGTACATGAGACACGTAGGCAGGTCCATGTATATAGAAAGGGTCGATGAGGATTGTGCGTGTGTATGTTTGTGAGAGGAAGAGTGCTTGTGATAAAGGTTAGTGAAAACAGTTGTAAATGGTTACGAGAGGGAGGGAGGGTTATATCTAGAGAATGTGTGCGAGAAAGACACCTCGGGAGAGAGTGTGTGAGCATGTGTGAGAGACCACCGATGGAGAGTGAAACTACACGTAAAAGACTGCTCTACACATTGATTAAAGATATAAATTGTATCCAAATATTAGGATGGGATCATGATATTTGCAATTCGCGTAAGGAGCGGTCATTGATCCATCAGACATCTAGATTCTATCGAATTTGAGCATGTCTATGTTATTATTTGACACAATTGATCCACATAGTTAGTATTTTGAACTCCAGACAATGCATCGCTTTAGCAATCGAATATAAACGTGAGTATAGTTTATGTTGTGTGTGTAAAGCACATTATACATACGAAAGTTACACAATGGACATTTATAAATAGCTACCTATGAACTAGTATACATTTGAATTCAACCTAAGGTGGTTTAAAAAAATAGAATTCAACATGAAGTCCATTCAATTATTTGAATTTGATATCATGGCATTTGTAAACCATACCTAAACTAGGGGGGTACCAATCTTTGCTCTGATTTTGTACACAATAGCATATGTAGTCGTGTACAAAATAGATTCAAATTTAGCTCCTCCATTCCAAAATAATCGTAGTTATAGGATTTTCAAGTGTCAAAATTCAAAAGGAAGCGGATAATTTAATGAGGTTTTCAAACATACAAGGTCAAATATAACGTTGTCTATTTAGGTCAATCCTCATAGTTCAAGAGTACTCTAAACGTGAATGCTTGTGTTTCAAAATTTCGAACGAAGCGCCAAAAGAGCCTCTACTCGCCTGAAACCGCGTGAGACCAATGTTTGATAGTACAAGGAAATTAATTTTCTAATAACTCCGACCTGTGAAACCTACCGGCCCGACGTCCAAAGTTCTAAACCGGGGTAGGTTTGTAGCTTCATCTAGACGCCACGCAACCGACTCTGAAAAACATTCATACACAATGGCCGCCTAAGCACACATGCGTGCGGCCGAAATCGCTCCCGCCCACTATTTGGGACACCTGGGATTACCATCCTACCCCCGACCCATAGTAGGTCCGAAATTTAAGAGGGGGCAAAGTTTGTACTTTCCCCAAATTTCAAACAAGCGTGTCCCATCTTCTGTTCAAAAAAGCCAAAAACAAGCGCATCCCAGACTGATACATGGTTCCCCTGCCACCCGTCCGATTCCCCATTCGTACTCCGTGGGCGCCAAAACTACCTCTCCACCAGCCGCGAAACCCCGGCGTCCTCCGTCCACCACCCCATCCCACCCATCAACCGCCGCCCTCCTCCATCACGCCGGAGCAGATACCCCGACGTCGTCGTCCACCACAACCTCAACCGCAACGCCCTCCACGGCTAGTAGTTGAAGCCGAGGCCGAGCTGTCCGTACCCGAGCCAGTTCAACCACGTCGTCCTGCCTCACCGCTGCCGCTCCAACTTCGCCACCCTCCACCGCACCGGCGCTGTTCCTGCTACGCCGTCCTTCGCCGCCTCGGATCTGGTTCCCCTCCGCCGACATACAACCACGGCAACACAGTCAACAATTTGGCCATGGGTTCGTCCAAGCCTGCACCCTCCAGAACATAGGTTTCCCCGGTAAAAACAAGAAGATCGGCGCGACATGTGGAGGTGACCACAACGGCAACCGAAGAAGGTACTCCTCTTCCCTTATTCGTGCAAATCTTATGTCTCTGCTTGCACGGTATTCATCCCACAGAAGATACTAGTTGACCACTTCTTCTTGATACTAGATGTTCCTAGTAACTCGCGATGCACAAGGTTTCTCCTCATATACTATTTCACCTTAGCTAGAGGTCCGTCGCCCCCCTGAATTTCAATTTCTGGCCAGTTGATTCCCAATTAACAGAAGCATTCCTCGGTGAGGGAGTCCTGGATTAGGGGGTGTCCGGATAGCCGGACTATATACTTTGGCCGGACTCCCGGACTATGAAGATACAAGATTGAAGACTTCGTCCCGTTCCGGATAGGACTTTCCTTGGCGTGGAAGGCAAGCTTGGTGATACGATATGAAGACCTCCTCCCATTGTAACCAACTCTGTGTAACCCTAGCCCTCTCCGGTGTCTATATAAACCGGAGAGTTTCAGTCCATAGGACGAACAACAATCATACAATAGGCTAGCTTCTAGGGTTTAGCCTCTCTGATCTCGTGGTAGATCAACTCTTGTACTACCCATATCATCAATATTAATCAAGCAGGAGTAGGGTTTTACCTCCATCGAGAGAGCCCGAACCTGGGTAAAAACATCGTGTCCCTTGTCTCTTGTTACCATCCGCCTAGACGCACAGTTCGGGACCCCCTACCCGAGATCCGCCGGTTTTGACACCGACATTGGTGCTTTCATTGAGAGTTCCTCTATGTCGTCACCGTCAGGAAGGATGTCGCACCCCGTCTTTAAAGATGGCGCTATTGCTAAAGGAGCTTTGGCTGTCGGCCAAACCCTCCGGCTAGGCGGTTTTCTAATGACCACCTGTTCGGCCGCTGCGCCGACGATGACTTCTCGGGTCATCGAAAGCAATCTCCACGTCAACTCGGAACTTGTCGAGCAGTTAGATCCGATGGAGCTCTCTTCCTTAAATGAGCTCTTGGGTCGCATCGCCGCCCTGGGAGTCGCTACAGACTACGATCAGATTGGGCTTAAACCCGATCCGAGAGAGATTGACTCTCCCCAGGTCACCCACCACGTCGAAGTGGTGGAGGAACAATGCGGCGAATCTTCACCCATCCTAAGGACCAGATGTGTCCGGATTTCCTGATCCCTCCAAGACGGACACCCGCGGAGGGGAGGACGTCACTCAAGCCCTGAACCTAAAGTCAGGCACCGGGCCTGATTCACTGGATAACGTCCAAGAACCCAAGCTTCCGAGTTCGGAAATTTCTTGGCCCCTGAGTCTCAGATCGGGCGAGGTTCCGGATTTAAATCCACCCGCCCACCCAAATATAAGGGATCTACCCCAAATTCGGCAAGAGCCCAGAAAAATAGTACACCATTACTGGGCCAGATTCCTCCTGGTTATGAACAGGATAAAGGACTCCCGCGAGGGGGATGCAATTTCTTTCTTCTGCAACAATTGCACGGACATCGGAATCCTCAACGCCATAAGTCGCCATGAAATTACACGCTTCGCTGACTTGGCATCCATAGTACAAAAGTACTATGCGACAGGAAGCGTTCGGAAAACCGAAACAAAATTCTAGGACAATCCGACCCTGAATACAATCCCAGTCCGAAACAAAAGGGCGCATTATAGACAGGCACCTGGGCCAAACAAAAAAAAACAAAAACCCTCTATAGGGTATGGAACCGTACTGGAGGGATGGCTCAATGGACCCTGTAAAATTCATAGTACAGAGGGCGCCACACCAACTCTTAGCCTTAGAGCATGTTGGATACTCCGGCAGGTGGCCAGAAGTGGCGAGGAGCTTCTAACTCCAGAATCCGCAGAGCACCACCCCAGGAACGCCAGTACGGTATCAACAGTCTTCGAGACTTTCACATCAAACAATGTGAGGAAACAAATGCTCCGCAGCCTTACCGAAGTCTACCAGGTAGCGACAATAAACCCATGAGTGACACGGCTATTACCTTTAATGCCAGTGATGAACCTAAATTCCGGACAGCCCAAGCACCAGCCACACTGGTCCTCAGTCCGATAGTGGACGACTTTCGGCTTACCAAGGTACTCATGGACGGTGGCAGCGGATTGAACCTCATTTATGAGGAAACCCTACGAAAAATGGAAATAGACTGGAGCCGCATTGAGCGAAGCAACACAACCTTTAGAGGAATAATCCCCAGTCGGGAAGCATGCTGTACAGGAAAAATCACACTGGATGTGGTGTTCGGCATGCTGGATAATTACAGATCCGAGGAGGTCACATTTTCAAGTGGCCCTGTTCAGCAGCGGATACCACGCTCTGTTAGGGCGAGAGGCATTCATAATTTTTCAAGCTATACCCCATTACGGGTACATGAAGCTCAAAATGCCCGGACCCAATGGAATCATCACTCTTGCTAGCGATCCGGACATAGCGCTCCGCGCCGAAAACAAGACAGCCGCACTGGCCCTCGAGGCATTATCCGAAGCCCTAGTGGCCGAGGAACTAACTGCGTTGCGCTCCACGGTGGACAGGGATGACGTGATACTCGACAAAAGATCCAAGTCCACCTCCTTCAAGCCAGCAGACGAAATAGTCAAGTTCCAAGTCCATCCAACGTACACTACGAAAATGGCCTCCATCGGGGCACGACTAAACCCTGATGTAGACGCCGCACTAAGAGAATTCCTATGCGAAAATTGGGACATTTTTGCCTGGCACCCTTCAGACATGCCAGGAATCCCACGCAGGCTGGCCGAGCACAGCCTGAACATCCTAAAAGGATTCAAGCCTGTTAAGCAGGCTCTTCGGCGTTTCTCCGCACCTAAGAGACAAGCCATGGGAGAGGAGCTAGCAAAACTACTAGAAGACGGATTCATCAGAGATATAAAACATCCGGACTGGCTAGCAAACTTGGTGATGGTACCAAAGAAGGACAAATCCTGGCGCCTATGCGTCGATTTCAAAGACCTCAACAAGGCCTGCCCAAAGGATCCCTTCCCCCTCCCCCGCATTGATCAAATCATCGACGCCACCGCAGGACACGATTCATTGTGTTTCCTCGACGCATACTCTGGCTACCACCAAATTAAGATGGCAGAGTCAGACCAAGCTGCGACAGCATTCATCACCCCATACGGCCCATTCTGCTTCAACACAATGCCCTTCGGGCTCAAAAACACCGACGCAACATATCAGCGCATGATTCAGACATATCTGGCCAACCAGATTGGCAAAATAGTTGAAGCATACATGGATGACGTGGTCGTCAAAACAAGCATGTCGAAACTCTAATAGACAACTTGAGGCTCACGTTCGATAACCTTCAAACATATGACATTAGGCTTAACCCGGAAAAATGCATTTTTGGTGTACCAGCCGGAAAGCTCTTGGGCTTCATCGTATCTGGTAGAGGAATTGAAGCAAACCCAGCCAAGATCCGAGATCTGTCACAATTGGATATTCCAAAAGATCTCAAGCAAATACAAAAATTTACTGGATGCGTGGCGGCTCTAAGCCGCTTCATCTCTCGCTTGGGGGAAGAGGCATTACCCCTTTACCGCCTCCTCCGGCGCACCGAACACATCGAGTGGACAGAGGCCGCCACGGCCGGACTCGAAGAAATAAAAGCCATACTGGCAACAAACCCGGTCCTGGCCGCGCCTAACATCGGCGAACCAATGTTGTTATACATAGCGGCAACTCACCAAGTTGTAAGCGCAGTCCTCGTCGTCGAACGAGAAACGGACGGACACAAATTCCCTGTCTAGAAACCAGTCTACTACGTGTACACTGTCCTCACTCCATGCAAGTCCCGGTACCCGCATTACCAAAAGATAGCATACGCAGTGTTCATGGCATACCGAAAGCTACGACACTACTTTCAAGAGTGTTCAATAACAGTAGCCTCCGAAGTACCTCTTAATGATATCATAAACAACCGCGACGCAACGGGCCGGATTGCCAAATGGGCCATTGAGCTCCTCCCGTTCGACATAACCTATAAGCCACGGCGAGCCATCAAGTCGCAAGCCTTGGCCGACTTTGTCGCTGAATGGACTGAAGCCGAGCTCCCTAAAGAGTACGACATATATTCCAACTGGACCATGCACTTCGACGGCTCCAAAATGCTGGCGGGTATGGGGGCTGGCGTCGTTCTGACGTCCCCAGAGGAGATACAGTCCAATATGTACTCCAGGTAATGTATACGGACTCCAACAATGCAACCGAATACGAGGCCCTTCTACATGGCCTCCGGATGGCAGTCTCCATGGGTATTCAACGCCTAGAGGTGCGTGGGGATTCGAACCTCGCGATATCCCAAATAAACGGAGACTTTGATGCCAAAGATCCGAAAATGGCAGCTTATCGCAACGCCGTCCTAAATATGTCAGCTCGGTTTGAAGGGCTCGAATTTCACCATATAGTCCGGGAAAACAATCAGGCAGCAGACGTCTTGGCACGCATCGGCGCAAAGCGCGATGCAGTCCCCCCCAACATTTTCCTGGAAAGGCTATTCAAGCCATCCGTACAATGGGAAGGGGAATCCGGAAATAACAATCCGGACCTGGCCGCACCACCTGACACTGAACATTCTGACACAACGGAAGACTCTGCCAACGAAGTCACACCCTCAGCCCACGTAATAATGGCAGTAATTGCCCCGTGGATAGAACCATTCTTAGCCTACTTAACTAGGCAGGAACTTCCCGAGGACCAAAATGAGGCACGCTGCATAGTGCGGCGATCTAAAACCTATAAAGTCCACGAAGGAGAGCTTTATAAGAAAAGCACCACCAGAGTCCTTCAAAGGTGTATTTCCGAAGAGGAATGGCGGATCCTTCTGGCTGAAATTCTCTCCGGACTCGGCGGGCACCATGCCGCAGCCCGGGCCCTTGTAAGCAAGGCCTTCCGTACTGGATTTTATTGGCCGACGGCCCGGGCAGATACTCAGGACTTAGTCCAGCGATGCGTCGGTTGCCAACTATTTGCTAATCAAAGCCACATGCCACCTACCGCCCTCCAAACTATACCCATTACCTGGCCTTTTGCAGTCTGGGGGCTTGACATGGTTGGACCCCTCAAAGGAGGAACCCGCAAGCACAAATACCTACTGGTCATGGTGGACAAATTCACCAAATGGATAGAGGCCAAGCCTGTTAAGACGACCAAATCCGGACCAGTGATAGACTTCATATCAGGGGTCGTACACCGTTACAGCGTCCCCCACAGCATCATTACTGACAACAGCACAAACTTTACGGCCGACTAGGTTAAACTCTGGTGCAAAAACATGGGCATTAAGCTCGATTACGCTTCAGTCTATCACCCACAAACTAACGGTCAAGTTGAGCGAGCCAATGGTCTAATCATGAGCGGCATCAAACCCAGACTAGTGCGATCCCTCAAGGAATCTAACACGCACTGGGTAGAGGAGCTCGACTCCGTACTCTGGGGCTGCGGACCACGCCGAATCGCACTACCGGATTTACACCATTTTTATGGTATACGGCACAGAGGCAGTCCTGCCCTGCGACATAATTCATGACTCACCTCGCTTGCGCATGTACGAAGAAAGATAAGCCGAGCTCGATCGGCAGGACAGCTTGGACGCATTAGAGAGGAGCGCGACGTGAAAAAAGCCCGTTCCGCATTCTATCAACAGCAGGCTCGAAGATATCAAAGCAGAGAAGTACGAGCCAAAACTTACAATGTTGGCGAACTAGTTCTACGCCTGCCGGACAAGAAAAAGGACAAACTCAAGCCCAAATGGGAGGGTCCCTTCGTAATCGACCAAGTCCTGACTGGTGGGGCGTACCGTCTGCGAAATGCATTGGATAACCGACTCGAGCCGAACCCATGGAACGCAGCACGCCTACGAAGATTCTACGCCTAGCGCCAGACTCTGTGTTCGTATCCTTCCTGTGTCCTTTTTTTATATAAATCAGCCGCCTTATATTTCTCTCCTTCTCCCTCCATTTCTCTTACAAGCCTTTAAGGGCCCGCTTGCATATTTTTCGCACATAATTGACGTGCCACCCACGCTCACTATACCTGGGGGCTTCTTTATCAGAAGCTTATATACACGGGCCTCATGCCCAACACATTTGTGACACTTCTGCATGAACCTTTTATTCACCATTATATGCATCGATATGACTTAAGTTTTGGCCAAGGTGGGTTGCCTGGCTCCTGTGCTTACCCCTACGTTCCCGATTGTTTGGCTAGGTGGTAAAGGGAGCACCTCTGCGATTTTTACTACCGGGTCAGCCGGATGTGTACCTCAGACTGGGTGAGGCTCAAAGCTAGTGTTCTTAAGGGAATATTCGGTCGGTGAACTAAAAGATGATTTTTCACTTGTTTATTTATCTGCCCCCAGATGCTTTTCTGCTTTTTTCGCAGTCCGGACATGCACTTTAGGGCATGCCTCCCGGGGAAAGGAACCCCTAACGGAACTATTCTCCCTGGAAGATGTTTCGTACTAACCATGTAATATAACATAACTAGTTGGGCACTTGTCTGCTAAAGCACTTATGACCCCTACGCCTGGTCTCCACGCATGCCCCGGTTCTTACATAACCGAGAGGGTATTCGGACACACTCCGGACTATCGGGTCCAGAGGTTGAAGCGAAAAGGTCTGCAATGACAAATGATCTACAATCCGGCTAGAAGGCATTTTACATGTCATTTTAAATTACATAGTCAATTTGACTGGGTATGTTCTTCTTCAATACCATCCAACAGGCTGTCTAATCTACGGTCCTGTTGGGAATACTTGGCGGCCAGCTCTACCTGGCCGTACACTAAACTGACAGGGATCTCCTTCCCGTCGGGCCCCATAGGTCCGACCTCGGCCATGTGGTTTGGGTCAGCCTTCGTGTACCGCGTCTTCACCATGGCCCAGGCCTCCCTGGTGCCTTGATGGAAGGCCGATATCTTCCATAATCGGAAGCGCTGCCGCGCTCCCTTCAGCTTCTCCGCAAGCTCTCCAAGGCCTTCGGGCATGGAGAGGGATGGCCACAAAGCCTGGATGACGCCTTGCATCACCTGCCGAACTCGTTCGTGCAGTTGCGATAGCTCGGGAAGAAGGTCACCCATAGAACCGGGCATTTCCTCCGCAGGCCGACCTATCAGCATATCTACAGACATAACTCTGTCAATCGACTTCCTCGCCGAACTCTTTTTCGAAGATTCGTTCAAGCACTTACTAAAAATTCTGCGTCGAAGTTGTCGATTCTCCTTTACAGAATCCGACAGCTGAGCACGAACATCCTTTAGTTCCTCGCCCAGCTGGGTATTGGCATCTTGAAGCTTGCTCTTCTCTTGCCTCACCCTCGTAAGCACGCTCTCGCCGGCCTTTAACTGGCGTAAGAGTTGTTGCTTGTCCGGATCCACTCCGGCCCCATCTACACTGTTATTGTCAGAATTGCACACATGCCGCACTTCACAACATACTTATCTTTCGACGCATATATTACCTGAGGGGGTCCCCTTGGCATTCTCTGTAGCGGCTAGTGCGGCCTCAAGTTGGGCCTTGCACTCTTCCAGCTCCTGGGACAGTTGCGTATTCTTTTTTGTAAGATCCTGCATAACAAATGATCCTTAAGTCAGTTATTTTAACTGTTTCAAGTCTCGGGGGCTACTGACATATATAACCATCAGATTTACTCACCCGTATGTCTTTTACATACTGATCTGTGGCTCTGGCTAGACCATTTTGAGCGGCACGGAGGTACGCATCTCCCGTATTAAAGGCGTCCAACGCCTCTTGGGAAAAACATGTGTCACGAAGAACAGTCCGGCGACGCCTGTGGTTCATGGCACTCTCCACCTCTGAATTGGTGGCAGATAGCCCGCCCATGTCCTTTGTCGGAGGAGCGTCCGGTGCGTGCCCCGTGTTCGCCTCCGCTTCCGGACCCAGCCTTGAAGCCTGGCCGGTGGATATAGTCCGGCGGGCGCTCTTCTTCCTGAAGAGAGCATGAACGTTAGTATGCCTTGAAGGCATAAACCCTTGGCATTAAAGTCGCACGCCGTACCATTGCGCCGGCATATCGATCCGGTCCGCACTTCTTTTTAGCCCGCCGGGCCTCAATGGCCCTTGTTGGCTAGCCACCGCGGGCTCGACCCTCCGCCTCAAGGATTTCCCCTGCACAAAAAATGCTATTGGTTTACAGCGATCAAATATAAGCATGGATGGATCCTCTTGAAAGTACTGGGACTTCGGTCTCGGTTACCTTTGAGGCTAGAAGTAGTCCGGGATAATCGGCCGTAATGGCCACTAAGGTGTTGTCCTTACTCACTTGATGAAACACCCCATCAATCAGCTCCACACATAAGTCCAGGTCCTCTTGGGAGTCCGGGTCGAGGGACCGTTCCGGGTCCTCGGGTTGTGGAGGAGGGCTGTTTATCTCCTTTATAGTCTGGCGAAGCTCCTGCGTTAAAATTGCTAGACTAAGTTCTTAACTATGGGAATTTGGAAACGGATATACAAGTGAAAGTGCTCGCTTACCCAGCTTGGAGGATTGTTCATAGAGAATCCGCTCTGTGGATTGACTCGGAGGAATTCCTCCTCTTCTCCCTTGTACAGAGCGGATAAGATCTTTGTTAGAGTGGCAGCCGAATCCGGCCCCTTGCGACCGCACCGGGTGGCATCATCCTCCCCGTTGAAATCCCACATGGGGTGGCCTCTGTACTGAAGCGGCTGCACCCCCCGCGTAATGCATGTGGCCATGACTTCGATCATGGTCAGTCCGGAGTGAGCTAACAACCTTATCCGGCTCATCAGGTAAAGGACATCCCTGTCAGTTTCCCTCTAAGGGCTCCGTGGACGCCAGCTCAGGCGTTTCTTCAAGGGAGCATTATGGAACTCAGGGAGGCCGATCCGTACAGGGTCCGGCAGGGGGACGTCTTCTATATAAAACCATTCTGAAGGCCAGTCCTCGGACGCCTTCTTTGGGGTTCCAGATAGATATCCGGTCCCGGCGATGCGCCATAGTTCGGCTCCGCCGACTCGATAAATCGACCCCTCCTAAGAGCGGGGCACGAGGCAGAACAACTTCTTCCACAGCGCGAAATGGGCCTCAATGCCCAAAAACAACTCGCAAAGGGCCACAAAACCCGCAATATGCAGTATGGAGGCAGGCGTAAGGTTGTGTAGCTGGAGGCCATAAAACTCCAGTAGCCCCCAGAAAAACGGATGAATTGGAAATTCGAGCCCTCTTATTAAATAAGGGACAAGGCATACCCGCTGTCCTTTGGAGGAATTGGGGACGCTCTCCGCCTGCTCTCCGCCACTATAGGTAGCAAGCCCGGCTCTAACTGGGACCATATATGCTGGGGGGAGGAGCCCCTTGGATTGGAGCGCTACTAGCTCGCTGTGCGGGACGGAACACCTCTCCCAATCTCTGGGCTGAGGGCTGGAGGGGCGAGAGGAGGAACTGCGTCGACCGGCCATGATGGAATGGATCTCTGTCGAATGCGCTCCGATGAATGCTTGCGGAGGGAAGATGGTGTGATTTGGATCTAAATCCCCGTCTCTTTTATGGGCGGCTCATTTACGCAGGTAGGGGGGTAAATGAAAAAGGTCCCTGGCTTTTCGCATTCGTTTGACGCATGGAAGATGGCCATTATTGGGCACAGAAGCCAAGGAGCGCAGCATGCACCAGAAGCCGGACACTATTCGACGGGTACATGGAATTTGGAGAAGTACCCGCCTTGCAATGCCGAAGACAAATTTGCGCGCCGGACTCATCGTCATTGAAGCCTGGTTCGGGTGCTACTGAGGGAGTCCTGGATTAGGGGGTGTCCGGATAGCCGGACTATATACTTTGGCCGGACTCCCGGACTATAAAGATACAAGATTGAAGACTTCGTCCCGTGTCCGGATAGGACTTTCCTTGGCGTGGAAGGCAAGCTTGGCGATACGATATGAAGATCTCCTCCCATTGTAACTGACTCTGTGTAACCCTAGCCCTCTCCAGTGTCTATATAAACCGGAGAGTTTTAGTCCATAGGACGAACAACAATCATACCATAGGCTAGCTTCTAGGGTTTAGCCTCTCTGATCTCGTGGTAGATCAACTCTTGTACTACCCATATCATCAATATTAATCAAGCAGGAGTAGGGTTTTACCTCCATCGAGAGGGCCCGAACCTGGGTAAAAACATCGTGTCCCTTGTCTCCTGTTACCATCCGCCTAGACGCATAGTTCGGGACCCCCTACCCGAGATCCGCCGGTTTTGACACCGACACCCGGCGTAACAGGCGCTAGTACGACTATTACACCGGGGAAGCAGCGCGTTGGTGTTTATCTTAGGGGCGTCTGCAGCCTAGAGCTACTGGCGCCCGATCTGGAGGTCGACCGGGATTAAAGGGATGGCTTGGGGGCGCTGCCAAGCACGGCGGTGGTGTGAGGTCGATGGGAGGGCGGGGCGGTGGAGGCACGGGTCTGGGCCGGTGGTCGCTGGCGGTTCGTGAAAGATCGTCAACAGTGACTGGCGGGAGGTAGACGAAGGCCATCTGCCCGTTCCTTATAGATCAGATGGTTCATTAAAAAAATCGACTGACCTATTTATTTTCAGTCGACTATTATCTTAGATATGACCAGATGTGGTGGTGTGCTGGAGGAGTACCTGCATTTCATGTGCTCATATATTACAAAATCATACGAAGTAGAATCTAATTTTGTTTGCCATGCAATGTTGTAGAGCTATCATATGTCTCCTGTCAATTATTTTTAAGCCACCTGCTATCTGCTACTGTTACAGTGCACTAGTTCTGCACACACTTCACCCATACTCTCACTATTGTGTTTTTATGCAAGGGTATTTCAGACTCTCCTGCCGAAAGAGAAGCAGCAAAGAAAAGAGAGAAGTCGCTCCATCTTGGTATACGGGTAGGCAAGACACTTTACAATGCTATAAAGGGTGCAGTGTCAGCAGATGGAGACGGTAAACGTAGCTCTGTAGTTGATGACCTTGCTCGCAATGAACCACCATCCCAGGTGCTTGCTTTAACGTCACGGTGTCATATGTGGTTGCATGTTGGTGTCTAGCTTGTATTCGAAAGGCCAAAGTTGGTCTTTATTAAGATAAGGGAAGATATTTTTTACATGAACCACCATCCCATGAGCACCAAAAGACAAATAGCTAGTCAGGGCACTGGCCGAGCCAGTGACAAGCCCAGCAAAGACAGGCATCACCTGGAAGCCAACTAAAAAGCCGCGATGGTGGCAAAGCAGCCCGCCTCCCACCAGGCTCTCAGGTCCTAGATGATCATGTTCACCACTCCAGCCGGATGTCTAGCTTGTATAGCTTCCAATTTGGTTAAATTGCATCTGCTTAGCTTACACATTATACCTTCGAATATGACATGCCTTTCTGTTTTTGGTACATACTAGTACATCTGTGTATTAACCATGTTCTTACATCAAACTAATGTTCTTGTGGATCCCTCATCAATCACTTATGACGAGGCAGGCAGGCAAGGGGACTACTCCTCATTTAAAGAATGCAGCGTCAGCCTCCCGACATGATTCTCAAGAAACAGAAATGCTAGATGAAGACAGTGAACGTAGCTCTGTAGTTGATTACAACATTTCCCCTACACTAGCATTGCAGGTGCTTGCTCTAACTTGGCAGCGTGATATGTGATTGCATGTTGCATATGGTGTCTAGATTGTAATTCTTCCAATCTGGTTAAACTGCATGTGCTAGTCTGCTTAGCTTATACTCCTGTAAATGTGACATTATACCTGTTAATGTGACATGCCTTCCTGTATTTAGTAGATAGTACATATGTCTATTAAGCATGTCCTTACATAAAACTATTGTTTTTTGTATCCCGCATCAATCAATATGACGAGACACCTTTAGTATATGCACTGCGATATTAGTTGCATCTTTCATATGATTTATTGCATGCGCTGCTTCTAATTTGTTGAAATTCCATTTATGATGGGACACTTTTAACTTGGCAGTCATATTGGTTGCATCTTTCATGTGGTGTCTAGCTTGCATTGCTTCTTATTTGCTGGAACGGTTTCTGCTTAGTTTACACAAACAGTTGTGAACATGCCATGCCGTCCTGTTTTTCGTACATATTCCATCCTGGTATCATGTGTTTGCCTTGCATCAAAGTAGTGATTGTCAGTATCATGCATGAATGAGTTCTGAAGAGAGAATTTTATTGCTTTTTCTTGTCGGTTTTACTTGACAATTCAAAATCAATAAAGTGGAAGGAAGTTAGCAAGGCAGCGGATAAAGGTGCTCCTTCCAAACGGAGGGCCTCTACAGTTTCTACTCCTCCACACCCCCAAGATGATTTCCAAGACAACACATGCATAGACACTCAACAAAGATGTGTTTATGATGAGCACGTCTCCCCTAGTGCAGCATCACTGGTGCTCCCTCTAACTTGGCACTGTTATATGTGGTTGCATGTTATGTGTGATGTCTAGCTTGTATTGCTTCTAATTTTGTTGAATTCCATCTGCTTACTTTACACATTATACTTGAATAAGACACGTGTTCCTGTTTCTAGAACATACAATATCTGTCTATCACACCATGTTCTTACATCAAATTACTATTGTTGTGTAACCTGCAACAATCACTTATCATAAGACACGTTTGACTTCGGAGTGTGATATAGGTTACATCTCACATTCTTTTCTAGCTTGTACTACTAATTTGTTGAAATGGCACTTATGACGAGACAGTTTTAACTTGGTAGAGTGATATTATTTGCATCTTTCATATGGTGTCTAGCTTTCATTGCTTCTAATTTGTTGAAATGCCTTCTCCTTAGTTTACACATCATAAGCTATGAATATGCAATGCTGTGAATATGCAATGGCACTAATGACGAGAGACCTCTAACATGGTAGTGTGATGTTGTTTGCATCTTGCATATGATTTATTTCTTGTACTGCTTCACCTTTGTTTAAACGCCATTTATGTTGAGACACTGTTAACTTGGCAGAGCGATATTTGTAGCATCTTTCATATGGTGTCTACCTTCCATTGCATTGCTTCTAATTTAGTGAAATGTCTTCTTCTTAGTTTACACATCATAGTTCTGGTTATCTCTTCCGTCCTTTTTTTCATAGATATTACATCCTCCTATCATGTGGTTGTCTAACATCAAAGTTTTATTCGTCTGCATCATGCATCAATTTGTTCTGAAGAACTAAATTTTATTCGTTTTTCTTGTCGGCTTGACTTAACATGGCACAGAGAAAGAGGAAGAAACAGAGAATGGCAGGGAATGAGAAGCAGATGAATCCTGCAGATTCTGCTGGTACTGATGGTGCAATAGAAGGTGAAAGTCCAGCGGAAAATTCTACAAACACGACATCCCATGCTACACGAACTGCAAAAAAAGCCAAACAGAAACAAATAGCTGCCACCAAACAAGCAGAGACAGCCCTAGTTCTTGCAACACCTACCACAGTACTACCAGCTGCATGACATACTCGTGCGTCAACTGAGCTAGCAGCACGTTCCCAAGCTCCGTTGCCACCTGACACTACTTCCCAAGCACTCTTGACACAAGACGAGTTGGCAGTATCAAATGAACCTTGTGAGCTTCAAGAGCAAGAAGGTAGTTGCTGGAGTCAAGTTACAGTTGCATGCTTCTTTATATGTAGTCTCACAGTTTGATGTACACTAACACTTCCTATGTTTGTTGTTGGACTAGCACCTAGGTGCAAGAGGAAACAAACATAAGGGATAATGCTCGATAGGTTAACTAAATCTAGAGGAGGAAGAATGGAGATCCGTTTTGAGCTAGGTTTAAAAAGGCCACATGATGCTACAGAGTCAGCCAAGTTAGTATCAGAGGCAGCGGTTGCCGTTAGGTGTCATGTACGTATCCTCCCAACATGGATTCAGTACAGGAATGACAAAGACGAAACCCAGTTCAACACCTTCCTCGACCATTTATCTGTAAGTATGGTTATGTATGGAAACTAGTAATATCGCCTTGCTGTGTCCCATACTTTCTAGGTTGCTGATAATGAGACTCCCATAATTTTCAACAGATGAGGTTCAAGTTGGATAGCCAAGATGATGCAACCAGACAAGCTTGCACCCATGTTTTCAAGTCTGCTCTGCGACAGTATTGGTATAACTTGAGGAAAACTCACTTTGAAGGCAAGGCTAACAATGAACTTTCCCAAACATCTCCAGTGGAAAATATATCGGATGAAGATTGGAGGGGCGTTTTTAAACACTGGTCTGATCCAAAGTATCAGGTACATTATATATATGTGATTAGATCACATGTTGAAGTCCTATTGACACATGTGCCACACAAATCTATCTTCTTGTAGGTGAACTGTTCAAAGAACAAGGCCAACCGTACGAAAGTGAAATTCCAACAGACGACAGGATCTCGTAGCTATATTGCACACTGCGAGGCTCTTGTAATTAGCTGATGTTTCACTCTTTTCGTTGTACCATATTATCAGATCTATATTGACTTGTTCTAAATGTAGAGGAAAGCCTGCAAGGACCAAAAAGTACCTGAACCAAATGTTGTGGAAATCTTCAAGGACTATCACACCAGCAAGAAGAAGGGCATGACTACACCAGTCAAAGCCGATGTTGTAAGTCCTTAATCCTCATGCCTTTTAACTACTACTTACTCTGACTTGTGCCTTGAACTGCATGGTTTGCAGCTAATGTCTATTACTCTTTTCAATTTTATACACAATTGTCTTAGCATATCATTGCACCTTACAAGGTTTAAAAGGGAGGAGTGATTTTCCTTTGATCTTGACCCATAATCTAGTTCCGTGCTGGACTTGCCCACACAACGTTACAATTGCTTGTTTGTCTGTTCTCAGTTGTTTTGTGATATGAATGATGTCATACTTTGCTTACCGTATTATAAACTTTGTCTCTTTATCCTTAGCCCTCAATACAATGTGAAGAAATAGACAATACATTAGCAATGGTACATGGTCATATGTTTGGAACCTGGTTTTATTATGTACTTTGCAATAAAATACAACTAATATTTTACATGGGTTCACCAGAATAAGTTCTGTATATAGACCAAAGCTATTTTGTTTGGTTTTGCTGCCTCCTTAATATCTTCTGTTCTGGTACTACTAATGTAAAACCTCAACTTTTTAGCGAGCTATGGAAAAAATGGTGGAACCGCCACCTTCTGAAGGTGGCGAGGCAACTATAACCGCAATGTCAGCTCTTGCTGCAGTGGGTCAGTACCTATACACTAACAGTGCCAAAAGCATGTTCCTGCGTAATACTGGGTTGGTTGTTAAGGCAATATCGTCCAAACTTCCTCATGATCAAGATATGCAAGCTCAAAGCAATGTTGTATCTGCGCTCCAGACACAAGTCCATTCCCTAATAGAGGCCCTTTGTGAAACAAGGAGAAACATTGCTCAATGTCGTCAAGATATGCATGGTTTTGAAACCAGACTATCAGACATTTGCTATGTTGTTCAGGAGCCTAGGGGAAATGAAGGCGAGGGTTATGGTGTTCCATCGGACAATACAACATGAAAACATAACAGTCAGGTCAAATGAACCGAGCTCCTGAACTTCTGGTGGTGCATTTATCTGCTAGACTTTTAAGTTTTATGCCAACCTTCCTTTTGTTATATAGTTGTAATTTGTTTTGGTGCGATACAAAATTTATTCTTAACGTGCAGCCACCGGCTGAAGAAAATAGCAAGCCATTTTTGTATAGTGTAGGGTGTTCCCTATATTTGCACTGGTGGCGATCTTTGATGCCGAGTGGATGTAATCTGTGCAATCGCCTTAATAGCCTAGCGTTAGTTTGGGCCTTATTTATTTCCTAGTCTTCTTTTTCCCTGGTTTGCTAGTGGCCGCAACTACCCATGGGCCATATACGGGCCATAGGATCCATGGGTCTCCTACGGGCCGTCGATAAATGGGCCTATAATCGGTGGGCCTCGGGCCGTCGATAAATGGGCCTCGGGTCGTCGGATAAATGGGTCTGCATGGGCCATAATCGGGCGTAATTGGTATCGGCCCAGCATGGTAACGGGCCGTTAACATGTCGTAGGACTGGAAAAGCTTAATTCTGTCACAGGCATAACGGGTTGTTAATGGGACAGAATATAGGACGGGCTGGCCAGAAATGGGCCGACTCTTGCCATGGGCCGAATTTGGCCCATTAGGGTAACAAGCCAGTAACGGGCCGACTCTTGCCATGGGCCGAATTTGGCCCATTTGGGGAACATGCCAGTAACGGGCCGACTCTTGCCATGGGCCGAATTTGGCCCATTAGGGGAACAGGCCAGTAACGGGCCGGAAGTAATCGAGGGCCGAAAAGGAGCCCAAGAACATATGGGCTGTCAATAGGCCGAAAGCTAACACGGGCTGGAAACGGCCCATGTAAATCACGGGCCGTTAACAGGTACAAAGAAAATTACTGTTCATTATGGGCTAGAGTCACCATGGGCCTGTAAAGGGCCGAAAGATACGAAGGCCTCATATGGGCCGAAAGACGTCGTGGGCTATACATGGGCCGAAAGTGAAATGGGCTGGTGTTATATTCGATGGGCCACATGACGTTGTTGGGCCGATTTCCTTTAGTGCCTAACTGGCCGTAAAATGGGCTATTTGCGAAGAGACCGTTAACAGGCTTTTCATGGGCCAGCCCGTTAACTTTTGACCAAGTCAAACGACCGGCTTTGTAAGCTAAATGGGCCAGTGGTGGGCCGTGGCACGTGTCGACATATCATAGGCGCCTATCTGACCCACTGACGAGCTGACACGTGTTTCGTCCGGCCAATAAGAATTTTACACGTGGAAATTTCCCATTGGTCGGGGCTGTTAACGGGTTATCGGATCCAAAACCCGACCCGATAGCTTAACGGCGTTCCGTTACGGTGGATGCTACATGTCGGTCACCCTTGACGAAAGCACTTCTGTGACGCGCGATTTATCGTCATGGAAGTGGACACTTCCGTGATGATAATTTTGGTAATGTCATGGAACACTTCTACGACAGCACATGTATGACTATCTTGATTCTGTCATAAATTTGTCATGGATGTACATGCATGACAAAGAACGCAACCTACTGTGACAAACACGTATCATCAGGGAAGTGTATTTTTTTGTAGTGTGTCCAGCAGTGCGCGGCGCCGTATTGTCCCTCAAGGACCCAATCTGGCTCATGGTGAGGGGAACGCTCAAGACGTGGTGGATAATGGTAGAGCACGAAGGGAGGCCGCTTTAGCAGCACGACATACGGGTCGTTATCAACCCGCCCCGGTTCAGCCAACATCGTTAGTGGACCGAGGCGCCGGGCTTGCTTTCAGTTCTTGGGGAGTGTTGTGTCTTATTCCGGCTCTCCGTAATGTGCGACTGCCTAAGGACTTCAAGGGCCCACGTAAGGTACCTAATTATACCGCCGATCAGCCACCCGAGGCGTGGGTGGAAAGTTATGAGATGGCAATGAAGATGCTGGACGTGGATGAAGCGGCTTGTGCAAAGTACTTGATGATGATGTTGGAAGGAACAACCCGTACATGGTTGAAGAACTTACCAGCTAACTCTGTCGAGTCATGGGACCAGCTGAAGGCCCGGTTTATAGCCAATTTCAAGGACACATGTAAACAGCCTATGTCCATTGTGGATCTGGATGCCTGTATTCAAGGGGAAAACGAGTCAACAACTCATTGGGTGCGCCGAGTTTCAGAAGTTTTGCATTCATCAGACCGAATTAATGTTGGCCAAGCAATCATCACACTGGAACATAATTGCCGGTTTAAGTCACCGAAGATGAAGTTGGGACGGCTCAAGCGCCACTGCAATGACATGGGCACCCTTATGGCCGCCTTGGTCAAATATGCCGATTCTGATAATACCAAGGATCCCGATTCTGATGAGGAGAAACCGGAGATGGGAAAGAAGAACGGCGGTGCAAAGGGGCAGCAGCACAACCAAGGAGGCCATGGGAATAATGGTAAGCGCAAAGCAGATTCAGATTTTGTAGCTAATGCTAATGTGCAGCGTCATAAGGGTAAACCACCCCAGCATGGTGGCGGAATGAATCTGGAGCGTTTGTTAAACCAGTCCCGCCCAAAGCATGGTACAAAGGAGGTTCCTGCAACACATATTTGGAAAGATTGTCACATTATGAGGAGTTCAAAAACTCTGATCTTTTCCGGTATGATCAGGGTCCATCAGGCGGTTCAGGTCCAGGTTTTCACGGTGGCGGCGGTTCAAACTCTGGATTTCAGAATAATCAGGGCAACCAGAACAACCAAGGTGGTAATAACCAACAGAATAATCAAGGAAATCAGCAGCAGTCAGGTTATCAGAGTCACCCAAAGCAGTTGAATGGTGGGCAGTATCATGTATTCACCACTAGTTTGTGCAAGCGTGATCAGAAGCTTCACAAGAGGGCAGTTAATGCTGTTGAACCGGCAGTACCACGTTACTTGCGGTGGTCCGAGCAACCTATTGTGTGGAGCAGAGAGGATCATCCGCCCCGGGTTGACAATCCGGGTCACCTGGCTTTAGTGGTGGCACCTCAGGTGGGAGGTTATAAGTTCACCAAAGTGCTTATGGATGGAGGGAGCAGCATCAACATTCTGTATTATGAGACCTTCCGTCGCATGGGGTTGACAAACAAGAGTCTTAAACCGTCAAACACGGTTATCCATGGTGTAGTACTAGGTAAATCGGCATATCCTGTTGGCAAGATCTCTTTGGAGGTTGTGTTTGGTGATGAGCATGACTCCCGATCTGAAACATTGACCTTTGAAGTGGTGAGGATCCAGAGCCCGTACCACGCACTATTTGGACGGCCAGCTTATGCAAAATTCATGGCAAGGCCTTGTTATATTTATTTGTAGCTCAAGATGGCGGGTCACAAGGGGACCATCACGGTTCACAGAAGTCGTAAGATCGCTTTGGATTGCGAGGAAGGTGATGCGGCTTATGCTGAGTCGGTTTGTGCTACGGAGGAGTTGAAACACTACAGGGACAATGTTGATCTGGCAGACATGACCCCTCTGAAGAAGCCCACCACTGAGCATGACCCAAGCCTGAAATTCAAACCGGCTGAGGAGACTAAACTTGTTGACTTTGTTCCTGGCAATTCGTCCAAACAGTTTAGCATCAGCGCAAATCTGGATCTGAAATAGGAAAGCGCGCTCATCGAGTTCATCCGTGAGAACCGGGACATTTTTGCATGGAAACCTTCTGACATGCCAGGTGTACCGAGGGAACTCGCTGAGCACACTCTCAATATTGATCCCAAGTTTAAACCGGTCAAGCAGTTTCTTCGTTGCTTTAACAAGGAGAGACGCAAGGAAATTGGTGAGGAGGTAGCCCGGCTGTTGGCTGCTGGGTTTATCGTTGAAGTGTTTCACCCTGAGTGGTTGGCTAATCCGGTGCTGGTTCTTAAGAAAAACGACATGTGGAGCATGTGTGTGGACTACACAGATTTGAACAAAGCTTGTCCGGCCGATCCTTTTGCTCTCCCACGTATTGATCAGATCATTGATGCGACAGCGGTTTGTGAGCATTTGAGTTTCTTGGATGCTTATTCAGGCTATCATCAGATCAAAATGGCAATTAAGGACCAGGAGAAGACCGCCTTCATCACTCCCTTTGGAGCCTTCTGCTATGTTTCTATGCCCTTTGGGCTCAAGAGTGCCCAGGCAACTTATCAGCGCTATGTGCAAAATTGTCTTCACACTCAGATTGGGCGCAATGTTCATGCCTATGTTGATGACATTGTGGTAAAGTCCGAGAAGAAGGAGACGTTGATAGAGGATCTCAAGGAGACCTTTGACAATCTGCGTGTTTACAAGATAATGCTCAATCCGGACAAGTGTGTTTTCGGTGTTCCGGCAGGCAAGCTCCTAGGTTTTATGGTGTCCAACAGAGGCATTGAGGCTAATCCGGAGAAGATCAAAGCGATTACATCTTTGGCTAAACCGGCGTGCATCAATGATGTTTAGCGTCTGACAGGCCGAATTGCAGCCCTAAGCCGGTTTATTAGCTGCTTGGGAGAGAAGGTGATCCCTCTATACCAGATGTTGAAGAAAACAGACACCTTTGTTTGGAGTGATGCAACTAATGTGGCGTTTGAAGACTTGAAGCGGCAGTTGGCTGAACCGCCGGTCCTTGCCGCTCTGGTTGACAAAGAGCCCTTGTTATTGTATGTGGCTACTAATGCCCGTGCTGTCAGTGTGGCAATTGTGGTAGAGTGCAAGGAGGTTGGTGATGAAGTCATGTACCTGGGATAGGGTCACGGACCTATCCAAGATACCCTCCCCGAGGACATCTTTAGAAGAAGCCGTCTTCCAGTCGACCAAGAGGGACTCCACTCGACGGACTGGAAGACACTCGACGAACCTGAAGACACTCGACCATGAAGACTCACTCGACCACCAGGAGCTCAAGATCTACTCTGTATCCAAACGGTCTGTAATTAAGTAGTCTCTATGGTCATGATGACACTTTATGTAAGGCGTTACCAGTAACGCCAGGCCTTAATGTACTTTAACCCTCCGCTACGTGGGCTGGCTGGGGTCTTGGCATCCTCTATATAAGCCACCCCCCTCCACTGGAAGAAGGGTTCACACCCCTGTAATTCTCACACATATAAGCTAGTCGACCGCCTCTGGGAACCGAGACGTAGGGCTGTTACTTCCTCCGAGAAGGGCCTAAACTCGTAAAACACTTGTGTGAACAACTACTCCATAGCTAGGATCTTGCCTCTCCTTAGTACCCCCTACACTATTGTAAGATTTAGAACCACGACAGCTGGCAAGAAACATCCGGTTCAACGGCCGGTTTACTATATCAGTGAGGTGCTCATCAAGTCAAAGCAGCGGTATCCACATTGGTAGAAGCTGGTATATGGAGTTTTTATGGCAAGTCGAAAGCTCAAACAATACTTTCAAGGCCATCCCATTACAGTGGTTAGTTCCGCTCCCTTGGGCGATATAATTCAAAATAGTGAGGCAACTGGCCAGGTTGCAAAATGGGCAATTGAGCTTGGTCCCCATGGGTTGAAGTATATGCCTCGAACAGCCATCAAATCTCAAGCACTTGTTGACTTCATCAATGATTGGACTGAGTTACAAGCACCAGAGGACAAGCCGGATAATACATACTGGACTATTCACTTTGATGGATCCAGGCAATTGGAGGGCTCGGGGGCTGGAGTTGTCCTTACTTCCCCTTGAGGTGATAAAATTCGTTATGTCCTCCGTTTAATGTTCCCCTGTACTAACAATGCAGCTGAGTACGAGGCTTTACTCCATGGGCTCCGTGTGGCAAGGAGATGAATTTAAGCCGGGTACGATGCTTTGGAGACTCTGATCTAGTGGCTCAGCAAGTTTCTGGCACTTGGGATTCTAAGGATCCACTCATGGCGGCTTACACACGCGAGGTGGATATTGTGGTGGGTCACTTCAAAGGGTATCAGGTTGAGCATATTGATCAGCGTAAAAACAAAGCGGCAGACGCTTTGAGCCGGCTGGGTTCTCAGCGTAAACCGGTACCTCCCAATACCTTTTTAGATATCCTGCGTAACCCGTCTGTTAAGTTGCCTACAGAGGAGGATCTAGTTGTTCCTGATCCGGAGGCCCAATTGGTGGCCGCTTTACATGTTGTGCCGGATTGGACGGTTCCATATCTGGCGTATATGAACCGGGGCGAGTTACCAGACAATGAAGTTCTGGCCCGGCAGATAGTCCAACGATCCAAGTCCATGGTTATTCACAATGGCGAGATACACGACTGCAGCGTTTCAGGCGTATTTCAGCGTTGTGTTTCTCCTGAAGAAGGCCAAGAGATCCTACGGGAAATTCATGAAGGGGATTGTGGTCATC
This sequence comes from Triticum aestivum, assembly GCF_018294505.1. Lineage (NCBI taxonomy): Eukaryota > Viridiplantae > Streptophyta > Magnoliopsida > Poales > Poaceae > Triticum > Triticum aestivum. The sequence continues at coordinate 84,119,873 of NC_057804.1, forward strand.
AAGCCAGTTCAAAATCCCTGGTTGCTAAAGCGTCATGGGTTCTACTGGTTGACAGCTCATGCTGATGCGGAGGATCTGGTAAAGTGGTGTGACGCTTGTCACAAGTTTTCACGCCGAGCTCATGTTCCGGCTCAAGAATTAAGGACGATTCCTATCACTTGGGCGTTTGCCACTTGGGAGCTTTATATGGTGGGACCCTTTAAGCGCTCTGCTACGTCTTGAGCTAGCGTTGGTTTTCCCCGAAGAGGAGAGGGTGATGCAGCAAGTGTAGCGTAAGTATTTCCCTCAGTTTTTGAGAACCAAGGTATCAATCCAGTAGGAGGCTCCTCAAAAGTCCCACGCACCTACACAAACAAACTGAGAACTCGCAATCAACGCAATAAAGGTGTTGTCAATCCCTTCACGTCCACTTGCGAAAGTGAGATCTAAAAGAGATAGTACGATAAGATAAATATAATTTTGGTATTTTATGATATAGATGCAAGAAAAGTAAAGATGCAAATAAAAGTATATTGAAAGCAAATATGATAAGAGATAGACCCGGGGGCCATAGGTTTCACTAGAGGCTTCTCTCGAGAGCATAAGTATTACGGTGGGTGAACAAATTACTCTCAAGCAATTGATAGAAAAGCGAATAATTATGACGTTATCTAGGAATGATCATGTATATAGGCATCACATCCAAAACAAGTAGACCGACTCCTGCCTGCATCTATTACTATTACTCCATACATCGACAGCTATCCAGCATGCATCTAGAGTATTAAGTTCATAAGAACGGAGTAACGCATTAAGCAAGATGATATGATGTAGAGGGATAAACTCATGCAATATGATATAAACCCCATCTTGTTATCCTCGATGGCAACAATACAATACGTGTCTTGCAACCCTTTCTGTCACTGGGTAAGAACACCGCAAGATTGAACCCAAAGCTAAGCACTTCTCCCATGGCAAGAAAGATCAATCTAGTAGGCCAAACCAAACTGATAATTCGAAGAGACTTGCAAAGATAACTCAATCATACATAAAAGAATTCAGAGAAGATTCAATTAATAACCATAGATAAATCTGAACATAAACTCACAATTCATCGGATCTTGACAAACACACCGCAAAAAGAGATTACATCGAATAGATCTCCACAAGAGAGGGGGAGATCATTGTATTGAGATCCAAAAGAGAGAAGAAGCCATCTAGCTAATAACTATGGACCCGTAGGTCTGAGGTAAACTACTCACAACTCATAGGAGGGGCAAGGATGTTGATGTAGAGGCCCTCCATGGTCGATTCCCCCTCCGGCAGAGTGCCGGCGAAGGCTCCAAGATGGGATCTCGCGGATACAGAAGGTTACGGTGGTGGAAATTGTGTTTCGTGGTGCCCCTGGATGTTTTCGGGGTCCGTAGGTATATATAGGAGGAAGAAGTACGTCGGTGGACGCCCGAGGGGCCCACGAGACAGGGGGCGCGCCCTACAGGGGGGGGGGGCGCCCTCCTATCTCGTGGGGCCCTCGGAGCTTTCTTGACTTGCACCCCAAGCTCTCCGGATCAGATTTGTTCCAAAAATAACGCTCCCGAAGGTTTCATTCCGTTTGGAATCCGTTTGATATTCCTTTTCTTCAAAATACTGAAATAGGCAAAAAAACAGCAATATGGGCTGGGCCTCCGGTTAGTAGGTTAGTCCCAAAAATGATATAAATATGTAGAATAAAGCCCATAAGCATCCAAAACAGGTAATATAATAGCATGGAACAATCAAAAATTATAGATATGTTGGAGACGTATCAAGCATCCCCAAGCTTAATTCCTGCTCGTCCTCGAGTAGGTAAATGATAAAAAGAAATTTTTTGATGTGGAATGCTACCTAGCATAATTCATAACGTAATTTTCTTTCATTGTGGCATGAATGTTCAGATCCAAGTAATACAAAATAAAAGTTCATATTTATATAAGAAATAGTAATACTTCAAGCATACTAAGCAAGTAATCATGTCTTCTCAAAATAGCATGGCCAAAAGAAAGTTATCCCTACAAAATCATATAGTCTGGCTAAGCTCTATCTTCATCACACAAAGTATTTAATCCTGCACAACCCCGATGATGAGCCAAGCAATTGTTTCATACTTTAATAATCTCAAACTTTTTAAACTTTCACGCAATACATGAGCGTGAGCCATGGACATAGCACTATATGTGGAATAGAACGATGGTTGTGGAGAAGACAAAAAGGAGAAAATAGTCTCACATCAACTAGGTGTATCAACGGGCTATGGAGATGCCCATTAATAGATATCAATGTGAGTGAGTAGGGATTGCCATGCAACGGATGCACTAGATCTATAAATATATGAAAAAGCTCAACAAAAGAAAACTACTGGGGTGCATCCAACTTGCTTGCTCACGAAGACCTAGGGCATTTTGAGGAAGCCCATCATTGGAATATACAAGCCAAGTTCTATAATGAAAAATTCCCACTAGTAAATGAAAGTTACAACATTTGAGACTCTCTATCATGAAGATCATGGTGCTACTTTGAAGCACAAGTGTGGTAAAAGGATAGTAGCATTGTCCCTTCTCTCTTTTTCTCTCATTTTCTTTATTTGGGCCTTTTCTCTTTTTATGGCCTTATATATATATATATATATATATATATATATATATATATATATATATATATATATATATATATATATATTTTATATTTCGTCCGGAGTCTCATCCCGACTTATGGGGGAATCATAGTCTCCATCATCCTTTCCTCACTGGGACAATGCTCTAATAATGATGATCATCACACTTTATTTATTTTTTACAACTCAACAATTACAACTCGATACTTAGAACAAAATATGACTCTATATGAATGCCTCCGGCGGTATACCGGGATATGCAATGAATCAAGAGTGACATGTATGAAAGAATTATGAACGGTGGCTTTGCCACAAATACAATGTCAACTACATGTTCATGCAAAAAGCAATATGACAAAAGTAATGTGTGTCATATGAACGGAATGGTGGAAAGTTGCATGGCAATATATCTCGGAATGGCTATGGAAATGCCATAATAGGTAGGTATGGTGGCTGTTTTGAGGAAGGAGTATGGTGGGTGTATGGTACCGGCGAAAGTTGCACGATACAAGAGAGGCTAGCAATAATGGAGGGGTGAAAGGAGTGCGTATAATCCATGGACTCAACATTAATCAAAAGAACTCATATACTTGTTGTAAAAATTTAGAAGTCATCAAAAACCAAAGCACTACACGCATGCTCCTAGGGGGATAGATTGGTAGGAAAAGACCATCGCTCGTCCCCGACTGCCACTCATAAGGAAGACAATCAATAAATAAAATTGTGCTCCAACTTCATCACAAAGCGGTTCACCATACGTGCATGCTACGGGAATCACAAACTTCAACTCAAGCATTCTTTAAATCCATAATCACCCAACTAGCATGACTTTAATATTACTACCTCCATATCTCAAAACAATTATCAAGCATCAAATTGATCATAGCATCCAATTCACTTTCTATGATAGTTTTTATTATACCCAACTTGGATGCTCATCATTCTAGGACCAAATTAAAACCATAGCAAATACCATGCTGTTCTAAGAGACTCTCAAAATAATATAAGTGAAGCATGAGAGACTAGCAATTTCTATAAAATTAATCCACCACCATGCTCTAAAAGATATAAGTGAAGCACTAGAGCAAAAACTATCAAGCTCAAAAGATATAAGTGAAGCACATAGAGTATTCTAGCAAATTCTAATCAAATAGGCTTCTCCAAAAAGGTGTGTTACAGCAAGGATGATTGTGGTAACTAACAAGCAAAGACCAATATAATACACGACGCTCCAAGCAAAACACATATCATGTAGCGAATAAAAATATAGCTCCAAGTAAAGTTACCAATGAACGAAGACGAAAGAGGGGATGCCTTCCCGGGGCATCCCCAAGCTTAGGCTTTTGGCTATTCTTGAATATCTTGGGGTGCCATAAGCATCCCCAAGCTTAGGCTCTTGCCACTCTTTATTCCATAGTCCATAAAAGCTTTACCCAAAATTTGAAAACTTCACAACACAAAACTCAACAGGAAATCTTATAAGCTCCGTTAGTGAAAGAAAACAAAACCACAACATAAGGTACTGCAATGAACTCATTATTTATTTATTTTGGTGTTAAACCTACTGTATTCCAACTTCCTTATGGTTTATAAACTAATTTATTAGCCATAGATGCATTGAAATAAGCAAACAACACACGAAAAACAGAATCTGTCAAAAGCAGAACAGTCTGTAGCAATCTGTAACTAACGCAAACTTCTGGAACTCTAAAAATCCTACCAAAATAGGACGTACTGGACAATTTGTTTATTGATCAGAAGCAAAAAGAATCAACGCAAAAGCTCTTTTCTGTGATTTATTGAATGTTTTCTCGTGAGCGCAAAGTTTCTGTTTTTCAGCAGAATCAAATCAACCATCTTCATAGTTTAATTTATAGGTTCTACTTGGCACAAACACTAAACAAAAGATAAAAACACATCTAAACAGAAAGTAGAAACAAAATTTAACACTAAACAGGAACAAAAACAAAGAACATAAAGAAAATTGGGTTGCCTCCCAACTAGCGCTATCGTTTAACGCCCCTAGCTAGGCATAAAAGCAAGGATAGATCTAACGAGTGCCATCTTTGGCACTTGATTCATAAGTAGCACGCATGATAGATTCATAAGGTAATTTGACTTTCTTTCTTGGAAAGTGCTCCATGCCTTTCTTTAAAGGAAATTGGAATCTAATGTTCCCTTCCTTCATATCAATAATCGCACCAATCGTTCTAAGGAAAGGTCTACCAAGAATAATAGGGCAAGAAAGATTGCAATCTATATCAAGAACGATAAAATCTACGGGCACCAAATTTCTATTAGCAACAATAAGAACATCATTGATCCTTCCCATAGGCTTTTTAATGGTGGAATCCGCAAGGTGCAAATTTAAAGAGCAATCATCAAGATCATGGAAGTCTAGAATATCGCATAAAGTTTTCGGAATTGTGGAAACACTAGCACCCAAATCACACAAAGCAAAACACTCAAAATCTTTAATTCTAATCTTTATAGTAGGTTCCCACTCATCATTAAGTTTTCTAGGTATAGAAACTTCCAAATTAAGTTTTTCATCATAAGATTGCATCAAGGCATCAACAATATGTTTGGTAAAAGCTTTGTTTTGACTATAAGCATGAGGAGAATTAACAACGGATTGCAACAAGGAAATACAACCTTTTAAAGAGCAATTATCATAATCAAATTCCTTGAAATCCGAGATAGTAGGTTCAATATTATTAGAAGTTGAGGATTCACCAATCTCTCTTTTACCAAATTTAGCATTAAGATCTAAAGATTCCGAATTTTTGGGACGCCTTCTAGGAAAAGTTGATTTGTCATCACTCCCATAATCATAAAAATTCATATTGCAAAACATAGATCTAATAGGAGACGCATCAATAACTTTAAGATCCTCATCATTATTTTCATGAAGATTAGAAGAACACGCTTTTATAAAGCTTTCTTTTTTAGCACGCAATCTAGCTGTTCTTTCCTTGCACTCGTCAATGGAGATTCTCATTACTTTGAGAGACTCATTGATATCATGCTTAGGAGAATAGGATCCAAGTTTAAGAGAATTGACATCGAGCGAAAGTCTATCAACGTTCCTAGCCAAATCATCAACTTTGAGCAATTTTTGTTCAAGCAAAGCATTAAAATTCTTTTGAGAAATCATAAATTCTTTCACATTATTCTCAAAATCAGAGGGCATCTTATTAAAATTACCATAAGAATTATTGTAGGAATTTCCATAATTATTAGAGGTATTACTAGGGAATGGTCTGGCATTAAAATTTCCTCTATAAGCATTGTTTCCAAAATTATTCCTACCAACAAAATTCACATCCATAGATTCATTATTATTCTCAATCAAAGAACACAAAGGAATATCATTGGGATCAAGAGGAGTATTTTTAGTAGCAAACATCTTCATAAGTTCATCCATCTTTCCACTCAAAACATTGATTTCTTCTATAGCATGCACTTTTTTACTAGAAGATCTTTCGGTGTGCCATTGAGAATAATTAGCCATAATATTATCAAGCAATTTTGTAGCATCTCCTAATGTAATTTCCATAAACGTGCCTCCCGCGGCCGAATCTAAGAGATTTCTAGAAGCAAAGTTCAAACCGGCATAAAAATTTTGTATGATCATCCATAAATTCAAACCATGAGTAGGGAAATTGCGAAGCATCAATTTCATTCTTTCCCAAGATTGGGCAACATGCTCATGATCAAGTTGTTTAAAATTCATAATATCGTTCCTAAGAGTGATGATCTTAGCGGGAGGAAAATACTTAGAGATAAAAGCATCTTTGCACTTGTTCCAAGAATCAATACTATTTTTAGGCAAAGACGAAAACCAAACTTTAGCACGATCTCTAAGTGAAAACGGAAATAAATTCAATTTGACAATATTGTTATCCATATCTTTCTTCTTTTGCATGCCACACAAATCAACAAAATTGTTTAGATGAGTAGCGGCATCTTCACTAGGAAGGCCGGCGAATTGATCTTTCATAACAAGATTCAGCAAGGCAGTATTGATTTCACAAGACTCAACATCATTAAGAGGAGCAATCGGAGTACTAAGGAAATCATTATTATTGGTATTCGAGAAATCACACAACTTGGTATTATCTTGTGCCATGGCAACAAGTAATCCAACACACAAGCAAACAGAAAAAAGGCAAGCGGAAAAGAGAGGAGGATATTGGGAAAGAGAGGGCGAATAAAATGGCAAGGGTGAAGTGGGGGAGAGGAAAACGAGAGGCAAATGGCAAATAATGTAAATGCGAGGGAGATGGGTTTGTGATGGGTACTTTCTATGTCTTGACTTGAGCGAAGACCTCCCTGGCAACGGCGCCAGAAATCCTACTTGCTACGTCTTGAGCTAGCGCTGGTTTTCCCCGAAGAGGAGAGGGTGATGCAGCAAGTGTAGCGTAAGTATTTCCCTCGGTTTTTGAGAACCAAGGTATCAATCCAGTAGGAGGCTCCTCAAAAGTCCCACGCACCTACACAAACAAACTGAGAACACGCAACCAACGCAATAAAGGGGTTGTCAATCCCTTCACGGCCACTGGCGAAAGTGAGATCTAAAAGATATAGTACGATAATATAAATATATTTTTGGTATTTTATGATATAGATACAAGAAAAGTAAAGATGCAAATAAAATTAGATTGAAAGCAAATATGATAAGAGATAGACCCGGGGGCCATAGGTTTCACTAGAGGCTTCTCTCGAGAGCATAAGTATTACGGTGGGTGAACAAATTACTGTCAAGCAATTGATAGAAAAGCGAATAATTATGACATTATCTAGGCATGATCATGTATATAGGCATCACATCCAAAACAAGTAGACCGACTCCTGCCTGCATCTACTACTATTACTCCACACATCGACCGCTATCCAGCATGCATCTAGAGTATTAAGTTCATAAGAACGGAGTAACGCATTAAGCAAGATGATATGATGTAGAGGGATAAACTCATGCAATATGATATAAACCCCATCTTGTTATCCTCGATGGCAACAATACAATACGTGTCTTGCAACCCTTTCTGTCACTGGGTAAGAACACCGCAAGATTGAACCCAAAGCTAAGCACTTCTCCCATGGCAAGAAAGATCAATCTAGTAGGCCAAACCAAACCGATAATTCGAAGAGACTTGCAAAGATAACTCAATCATACATAAAAGAATTCAGAGAAGATTCAATTAATAACCATAGATAAATCTGAACATAAACTCACAATTCATCGGATCTTGACAAACACACCGCAAAAAGAGATTACATCGAATAGATCTCCACAAGAGAGGGGGAGATCATTGTATTGAGATCCAAAAAGAGAGAAGAAGCCATCTAGCTAATAACTATGGACCCGTAGGTCTGAGGTAAACTACTCACAACTCATAGGAGGGGCAAGGATGTTGATGTAGAGGCCCTCCGTGGTCGATTCCCCCTCCGGCAGAGTGCCGGCGAAGGCTCCAAGATGGGATCTCGCGGATACAGAAGGTTACGGTGGTGGAAATTGTGTTTCGTGGTGCCCCTGGATGTTTTCGGGGTCCGTAGGTATATATAGGAGGAAGAAGTACGTCGGTGGACGCCCGAGGGGCCCACGAGACAGGGGGCACGCCCTACAGGGGGGGCGCCCTCCTATCTCGTGGGGCCCTCGGAGCTTTCTTGACTTCCACCCCAAGCTCTCCGGATCAGATTTGTTCCAAAAATAATGCTCCCAAACGTTTCATTCCATTTGGACTCCGTTTGATATTCCTTTGCTTCGAAATACTGAAATAGGCAAAAAAAATAGCAATATGGGCTGGGCCTCCGGTTAGTAGGTTAGTCCCAAAAATGATATAAATATGTAGAATAAAGCCCATAAGCATCCAAAATAGGTAATATAATAGCATGGAACAATCAAAAATTATAGATACGTTGGAGACGTATCATGCTCCAAGGATAAGAAGACCCACCTGTTGGTGGCAGTTGAGAAATTCACTAAATGGGTTGAAGTGGAGCCTGTCAGCAAGTGCGATGCGGCTATGGCGGTTCAATTTCTCAAAAAGTTTATCTTCCGCTTTGGCTTTCCAAACAACATCATTACGGATAATGGCACAAACTTTTCTAAAGGTGAGATGGAGGACTTCTGTCAGAGAGAGCACATCCGGCTTGACTTAGCATCCGTGGCGCACCCCCAGTCCAATGGTCAAGCGGAGAGAGCCAATCAAGAAATCTTGAAGGGTATCAAACCCTGGCTCATGGTTCCTTTAAAGCGGACGCCGGGTTGTTGGGTGGAGGAATTGCCTTCTGTGTTATGGAGCATCAACACCACCCCCAACAGATCGGCGGGTTACACACCTTTCTTCATGGTATACGGAGCAGAGGCGGTCCTCCCAAGTGATATTCGGCATGATTCGCCCCGGGTTGCCAATTATGTTGAAGCGGACAATGAGCAAGCACGCCGGGAGGCGTTGGACCTGTTAGATGAAAAACGGGATATGGCTTTGGCTCGTTCGGTGGTTTATCAGCAAGACCTGCAGCGCTATCACAACCGTCGGGTTAAGACAAGAACCTTTCAAGAAGGCGACTTAGTGCTCCGGCTCATCCAAGATCAGACTGATATGCACAAGTTATCCCCACCTTGGGAAGGGCCCTTTGTGGTCAGCAACAATCTGCACAACGAATCATACTATCTCATTGACGTCCGAGACAACTCACGCAGTTCTGAGGAGGAGACCCGGCGGCCATGGAACATAGCTCTCCTTCAGCCTTACTATACATGAGCCATAGGCTACTCTTATGTACATATTTCAACAATGTATATATTATGATCAATAAATAAGCCAGCATCCTTGCTATAAGCAGGGCCTCTACTGTTTTTTCTCAAATATCTTTTGAGTTACATGGGTGCTTCAGCTGACAAAGCGGAGTACTACCTGTTAAACCGGCTATCATACCGCAATATAGCTTGGGAGCTTCACATCCAAGGGGCCAAAGAGAGTCTAGATGCTATGCACAGCTCAAACATAGGCACCCAATGAGTGCAGCTCACAAAGTTACTTGGGGGCTCTGTGTAAAGTAACAAAGAGTTTGAAAGGACCCTTGTAGCTGGGTATCGACCCACAGCTTGGAAGCCTGGTATATTTACCTAAAAACCCAGGGTTAACCTGCCTTCATCAAGTAAGCCACTCCTATCCAGGTAATCCTGGCATGACCCGCCGAACATTTGATAGTTACTCTCATTGAGACCCTGAACTTGTCAAAGTTAAAACGATGATTGGTTAGTTGGAGGCCCATCTTAAAAGGCTTTGTCAAATGGTTTAACTCAGCGGCCTAGCAGCCCACGAAAAGCCTCGAATTTGGGCCTGGCAGCCCTCGAAAAGCCTCGACTCACGGTTTTATTTGCCTTTGTCAAGTTCTCATTTTTTATAAGTTTTATGTTGAACCGGTCTCTTTTTGATCCGGTCTGTCTCTTTAGTCATCATATTAACCCGGTGTTGGTTAACCCGGCTTGGCTTTCAACTACAAGTTGTCAGACCTTATTATTGACCTGACGTTTGTTAACTCGGCTTGGATGTCAACTAATAGTTGTCAGAACTTATTATCAAACCAGCGTTTGTTAACCCGGTCTGGCTTTGACTGTATGTCGCCAGTTTGATCATCTGGTGTTCATCGTAACCCGGCATGAAGTATTACACACCATCACTGCATAATGAGAGTTATAAAAACTCAAGATTTGGGTCTTCACCCTTATTACAATCAAAGTTGGTAAACCAACTAAGTGATGTCACATCACAGGTATGAGTTATTTCATATTTATTAAGGTTTGGTTATCAATCAGGCTTTATCTTGGGCATTATGACCCATTCGGCGGTAAACCGCCAGGACAAAAATTTTATATGCAGACATCAGGATCGCATGATATTATCAAAGTATAATCAAACACAACACGTATCATGGCGGATCAACAAAGTCATGCATCAGTACCACAGATCAAAGAGTTTTTACTAGCCTATTACACGACGCTTTGAGACTCAAAATAATGATTGTTTTTACAGACCAACGTCTGTGACAGTAACCAGATTGTCGGATCAAGGCTCATTGCTAGGACGACGTGAAGTTGATGGATCTTCAGGCACCGGTTCAACCTCCTCCTCTCCACCCAGAGGCTGGAAGTCAATGGTGGTCCAGTCAATCCGGGTTAGAGCCTGAAATACAGCTTCTTCACTTATCAGATTGTACGGGTCGACATCAGGGGCGTAAGTGCGCTTACGGATTGGCGGGATAAGGTTTTGCGCTTCTATCACAGATGTATCAACCCGCTGGTTCCTTTCATCGTAAAAGGACTGATGAACAGTCAAGTTAGCATCTGCAACCAGTTGACTTGATAGCGGCCGCATCTCCTTTGTCAGAGCTTTGAGGGCTTCATTGTCGAATGCTGACCCGTCTGCTTGTTCATCTAGAAATCCTTTGGCGATATCAACTGAATCCAAGTCAGATATCCATGCTTTGGCCCGAGTCAGCGCCAGTAAAGTGCCAGCCCTGGCAGCAGATCGCTTCACCTCCTCTATCTGAGCCGGTGTCATGGATAATCTTGCCAGTGTGTCCTTGATCAATGTTGGTGCCGGTTTGTTGTATGAGACTGCACAGATAACCCGTTGGGCACCGGTGTATAATTGTTCAATCAAAGTGTACACTGCCTTCAGTTTCATCCGCATATCTGTGCCCAGCTGAGTACTGCGGTTACCTGCAACGGTTTAAGAATTCAATGTTAAACCGGCAGAGTTCAAGATATTTTCAAACCGGCTATGACAAAGTACCTACCAAAGACTGCAGAAGTCATAGCATCCACTTGATGTTTTTGCCCTGCCAGCTCTTCCGAGACCGGTTTAAGAGCTGCTTCGGCATCTTCAGCCCGCTTCAACAAAGCAGCTTTCTCTGTTTCCTTGTTGGCGCATTCATTTTTGAAGCCATCCTTCAATTGCTCCATGGTTGTCAAAACATCCTTTAACCCCTCTTTGGCTGTAGCGGTCTCTTCTTGCAAGGACTTGATGTTCTCTTGAAGGTCGGCGATTTGAGATTCTTTGATAGTCTTCTCAGTCTGCAAAAGTCAGAAGATGAAATTGTTAAAGTCCCCAGCATATAACAAGTTATGCACTCGGCACTTGGGGGCTAATGTGGATTGCTTTTTAAAGTGAGTATTTTCAAGTCCCAAGGCTCAATCCAGGTATTAAGCTTGGCACTTGGGGGCTAATGCAAAATTGATCAGTTATAAGTAAAGGCAATTAACAAGGAAAGACAGTCCCGGTTTGTCTTCAAGAGACAAACGGCCCTTGGGGGCTACTCGGCTGAAGTGTTCTTTATATCGAAGTCCCGGTTTATCTTCAAGAGATAACCCGGCCCTTGGGGGCTACAATGGAAAAGATATACAAAATCGAGTAAATTTTCAAAGTATTCATGAAGAGTACCTCATAACGCTCCTTCATCAGGTTCACCAAACCGGCTTCAAAGTCACGGCTGGTGTAAAGGCGATTTAAAAAATTGGAATGAAGTTCCTCGGTGCTAAGATTGACGAAGTTGGATAAATCCGTCTTCCCTTTCCCCTTGCCCATAGCAGTGAATTCCTCCTTGGCCGTATGTTTGGCCAAGACAACCGGATTACCAGGACTGGTGTGAGCCGTGCCAGTAATGACAATATCATCATCATCATCACCTTTTGGTGGACTTGGTGGATTGACGGTACCCCTGGCTAGACTTGGCAGATTAGCAGCCGGGCTAGGCGGATCAGTAGCTGGGCTTGGAGGAGTAGCATGAGGGCTCGACGGATCAATGTGAGTGGCCGGGTCAGCTTGCGGCGGATTAGCTTCGGTGTTCTCACCTTGTGGGGAGGAATCATCCATAACATCAGTATTTCTACTGATACCCTCAGGAGCCCTCTCCAGTTCAGCTTCACCCATAGGGGCACTGGTTTTAGCCTTCTTGCTCATACGGGCTTTGGCACTGTGACATCAAAACAAATATTAGCATGGTAAACTGAACTATGAAGGAAAAATATGAAGGACAATATACTTACCCAGGGACGGTTTTAAGGGGAGGAAGCTGAGTGGTTGATGAACCTCCAGACGAATTGGAAGACACCTGGTAATTCGTATCAGATGGATTAAGTGGGTATCGGAAGAAACCCTTCAAAGGTTAAAGTTTTTTGGGAGAACAAGTAACCTCCGGACGACGTTTCCGGGTTGGTGTATCCGGTAAACCGGAGGAAGTGATTTGCTGGCCACTGTGCCGGGTTGTGCGACGCTCTTCAGCTTGATGTGTCTTCAAAGAAAATTTTGGATCCAAATAAGCAAGAGGGTGAGAGTATTTTACTTTCCGAACTACACGGCGAAATCTTTGAACCGGCACAAGATCTGAATCGGAGGAAAGAGAGATTACATCAACATGGTCCGCACGGGTGGCCGCCGCATCATCCTGGGAATAGTCATTGTCAATAAGGTGTATGAAAAAGGAACCAAACGAGTCTAGTTCTACCTCTGGATCCGATTCGTCAATATCTTCTAGCGGATCAGAATACTCGGTGGTTTTCTTCTTGGCAGCTTTCTTGGTGACCTTGCTCTTTGCACGAGGAGCCCTAGCCGGTTTATTCCGCTTCCAGAAGGAACTATTGGCCTGTGAAATAAAAACAAAGGAGTATTAGCACATTGTTAAAGCGGAGGCGAATCAGTGAGCATTAAATTAAACTTTACTGCTGGCGGTTTGTTGGCGGTGCAAAAAGGTGGCAACCCGATTTGGCTGCATGCGGCGATCGGTTCGTCAAGCATCTTATTCACAGATTCAGTAACTTCAGTGTCTGTCATTTCTATTTCATGATATCGCTGAGGATCCTTGACTTTGCCACTATATTCATGCATTAATCCGGGGCGGCGACTTAAAGGCAGAATACCCCAAGAAACCCAGCAGCGGACGAGATCAATACCAGTCAAACCGTTGGCCAGGAGAGCTCGGAGCTTGGCGAGTTGAGGTGCATAAGTTTGCCGTTCTTTGGCAGTTAAGCGTAGAGGTAACGGGTGGCGATTGCTAAGCCGGTGAGGCGGTAACCCGGCAAAGGATTTTCTCCAGCAGGGGCAGTGTTCTGACAATAAAACCAAGTTTGGTTCCAATCTTTGGGATGGTTGTGGTGTTTTGCATGAGGGAAATCAACTTCTTTTCTCTTCTGGATTGATACCCTACCAAGTTCCGTGTTGGGACCATCAGAGAACTCCGTGCGGCAGTTTAAATGGAAAAAATCCCGAAAAAGCTCCACAAATGGTTCTTCTTGAAGGTAGACTTCACAGAACACTTGAAAATTGCATATATTGGACACGGAATTCGGTCAAATATCTTGTGGATGAAGTTGAAAGCTTGCAAGGACATCCCGGAATTTTTTTGATCTGGGCGGGCTGAATCCCCGGTCCAAGTGTTGCATAAATACAATCACCTCTCCATCTTGAGGTTCAGGAGGGCACTCAGGGCCCGGGACTCGCCAATGAAGGACCCTTTTTTAGGCTAAAGCGCGAGTGGTAACATATCGATTGATTTGTGTTTCCGTGATCCGGGACGGAACCCAGTTACAAGCAGAAAATTGTTTGGTCATCTTGGAAAGCAAACTGTAAAGGAAAAATGAAGGTCGGTTTACGATTGATGGTTCAAGTGCACTAATTAGTGTTAAACCGGGAATTTTATCAAAGCATACATGTGAGATAAACCAGAAATTACCATTCAAATCAAGATGGCGGTTTAAGTGAGGGCTAATGGTATATGGAGGATTGTCAACTACTAAAGTTAAACCGCCCTTAAATAGAAGAGGCAGAGCTGAAAATCTACTAAGTGTTTACAGAAATAGGTTTCACAATATGGCAGTATAATTTTGGATCTACTGTGGTTAAATAAAGAAAACTTTCCTGAGCCCTACAATGGCGCTATGAGGAACAGAGAAGATCCAGATGGAGTCTGTCCAGGAACAGCAATACACTATGGTATGGGAAATTAAAACTATGGATCTAGCCGCGGATCAAAGCTATCAGGTGTATATAAACTCAGTAAAAAGGCTAAGAGAAGGGAGGAGAAGCACTGATGAACGGCGATGAACACGGATGAACTCAAAGCCCTAATGGAGATCTAGGGTTACAGGAAAGAGAACTTACCAGGGCCACTCAGCGACGGAGGAGTGTTGTAGGGTTTCTGGTACGAACAGGGTGATGCAGCGGCCTCGGTGCAGATTCGAAGGTCGACGGCGGGGGCGGCGCTTGGACTCTTCGGGTCGCGAGGAGGAAGACGAGAAGAAAGGGGAGAAAATGGAAGGACCCTTCGGGCTTATTTATAACGGGGCAAGAAGATAAGCGATAGGCGCGAGAATCGAGGAGTCCAAAGTGGCAAGAGGCGCGGCTGATGCCTCGATTTTTTGGATACCATTAATGAAGGAATCTTTTTAATCCTTTTTACAGAGATGACGTCATGATGATTCGTTGCTGTGTCCAGAGGATGACGTCACGACGGTTTAACAAAGTTTATAAGAGAAGACATCATGGCGGTTTACGAGAAATGAAGGAAGATGTTCACAAGATTTTTCTAAGTACTGAAGATTGACATGAACAGGTTCAAATCAATCTGGGGCCTAATGTTGGGGATATAACTACTGAATGTAAACCGCCCAGGAGGGGCCGGTTCACCCTCAACTATATTGAAGCCCACGAAGACCCAGAAGATGGCGTTTTACTATAAAGCTTAGAGGCCAGGAGCTCGAAGGCGGATTAGGGCCCATAGTGGTAAACTGCCATAATCATATAACTTGTATTGTAAGATAGGAAAGGAGACACCGAGCCGGACACTTGTATGAGCCGGCCTCGGACCTCTGTAAACCGGCCGGGCGTTAACTCGTGTATATAAGGGGACGACCCGGCGGCGGTTCAGGGACAAGAAACAACAACTCGAGAGCCATGCATAGCGTGCTTAGCTCCCTGGTTATCGAGACCCCAATAATCCCATCACAACTAGACGTAGGCCTTTACCTTCATCGAAGGGGCTGAACTAGTATAAAAACCCTTGTGTCCTTTGTCCAGTTTAACCCCTTTAAGCTAACCCGTCACGATGGCTCCACGACTAAGTCCTTTCACGAGGACATCTGACGTGATATTTCCATGACAGGGAGTGTGGACGACGACCAGTCCACGGCTTCCGCATTTAAGTACGATCGCGACGTTTCTCTGGAAGGATGACAGGCGCGCCCGTCCGGGCATGCGCATTGATGTGGGCGGGTGGGAGGTAGGTGGTCGCCTGCCATGCGTCCCCAATGCGGACGAGCGCGCGTCCGTTTGCTGTCCACCGCGACCCAAAACCGGCGCATGTTTGCGCTCGAAACAGGTCGGCCCGGACACAAAACAGACATGATGGTTCCGGGCCATGGCGCGCTGGGCCGCCCAGTTTGTCCCTTTTACCCCAAACGGACTGGGCCGAACAGAATGAGGTCGCGCGGTGGAGTTGGCCTCACTGTACACCTCATGTAGGTTTGGCTTCCATGCCGACGGCAATACATCAAGTTCGAGTTCAGCCACCTTGTACCGGTGGCTGAGCATGTGCCACACCAGCTCGCACCACACACACTGTTGGCCTCGTCAAATGGGGAGCTTCTAAGCCGACCACTTGAGGTCAGCCTTACATGTCGAGCTCAGCATAGAGCGGTGTGGCCGCCATGATGCGGTCGAGCTGGTGGACGAGCGACACACCGCAGGAGTCCGCGGCAAAGTAGACCGCGGTGGAGGGACCGACGAGGAGGTAGGCGTAGGCGTAGGCGAAGCAGACCGTGTAGACGAGGACCGTTGGGCGCGACGGTGTTGGAGCCGAGCAAGGCAACCTTCTCTGTTGTTGCAGGTACAGTGACCTTTTATGTAGAGATCGCACATGAATATGGTACTGGGTGGTGGCAGAAATCACATATTTGATCTAAAGGCAAAACCAAATCATAAACTGACCTGGTCACGAAAAAAATTCACAATGGTGACCCTTTCATGTGGCGCCCGACAGCGAGGCGCCACACCCTACAGTGCAGCGCCTCGACCTTAGGCGTCGCACCTCCTGCCAGCGTGGCAGCTCTGGTCCAGTTGCGGCCCCACAGACAGCAGTGCAGCGCCTAAGGCCTAGGCGCCACACTTGTAATGTGCAGCGCCCGTCCCTTAGGCACCGCACTGTCTGTGTGCCACTTAGGCTGGCCCCACCCTCCCTCCCCTCCCACCCCCACCCCACTCAAACCATTAGCCTTGCGCCCCTCCTCTCTTCCCCTCTCCCCCCTCTCAAATCCTTCTCAAATCTTGCAAATCCGGAGTATTTGACCGTGGATTTCGAAGCCAACCCCTCCCTTAAGGTAATCTCCTCTGATCCCCTCGTTTTCATCCATAGGAATTGTCACATTTGCTCAAATCTTGCTAGTTTGGGGAAACCCTAGTTTTTGCTTGGATTTGGAAACTTGTGTTGAATCATGTTATGTTTCTTTGCTAATTTGGTATGGTTAGTATTTCATAGTATGCTAGGGTTAGGGTTATGTGTGTTTGATGTTGGTGTTAGGGTTATGCTATGGTTAGGGTTGTGGTTATTGTTAAGTGGGGGTTAGGGTTATTAATTCATATATATGTTAGGGCATATGTATTTTGTGCAAATATTTTTGTTAAGTACTTACTTGATATATGTGTGTTTTTGATTATTGTAGGGATGGGGAGAACATGTGTTTATGTTCATCATGTGGATAAAGAGGCCTTTTTGAAAGGCAATGTTGAGCCGGACCCGGATGAGCTTGACATGGTGTTTGAGAGTAGTCCTAGCTATGTGGAGCTCTTGGAACAAGTGAGGAATGATTTGAATTGGATGGACCCAAGTGACGTTGTTGAGTTCGAGGGAAGGCATAATGTTGGTTTTGGAATGCACATCCGTTGGAAGACAATGCATGTGAACTCCGAGCAACGTTGGGTTGCATACAGGAGACGGTTGCTGAATCTCTAGACAAGGCTCTTGAGTTATTTGCCTCCAAGAAGGTTGAGTCTACTTTGAATTTGGACTTGAACCGGAACCCCTCCCCGTTGGTTGCTAGCACTCCCCCACCCATGAACCAAGATCAAATGAGTGAACCTCATTTCACGCAACAAGATTGGCCAACATTGAGCCCGACTCCAAACAACCAAAATGAAGCTTTTGAAGAGGAGAATGATGAGTACGAGGAGGATGACAACGAAGTTGATATCCATGAAAACAATGTGGGTGATCTCGACCAATATCATGTGCAAGAGATAATGGACCAATCCATCCCTTTTTCCCGTGCATATGCATCGGACTCCGATGACGATGGTCACGATGAAGAAGTTGATGAGGAGGGGTTCATGCCCAAGGAGGCCCAAGCATTCAAGAAGGTATTTGGGCGGGATCACAAGACACCATTGTTCAAGGATCTTAGTCTCGCGGATGAAGCCGTTGTGGATGGTGGCAAATGCATATCTCTTGGAGCTAGGCCAAGTTATCACCGTGATTTGGAAGACGGCAAGAACGGGATATATCCCGGTTGTGAGTTTCAATCCTTTTTGGAATTGAAGATGTGGCTCGACAACTACTCGGTTACGCATTATTGTCCAAATAAAGTGGCCAACTCGGACGTCAAAGTGCGTTACACGGTCAAATGTGAAGTGCCAACATGTCCACGGATTGTGCGTGCAAGGCCATGGAAAGGAGGTCCCACTTGGCGCGTAGTGAGTTGTCTACCAAGTCACATGTGCCGGCACAAGAATGTGGATGGCAAGGTTGTGTACCAACTGTTGGGGAACGTTGCAGAAAATAAAAAAATTCCTACATTTCACCAAGATCAATCTATGAGTTCATCTAGCAACGAGAGAGAGGAGTGCATCTACATACCCTTGTAGATCGTGAGCGGAAGTGTTCAAGAGAACGGGGTTGAGGGAGTCGTACTCGTCGTGATCCAAATCATCGGAGATCCTAGCGCCGAACGGACGGCACCTTCGCGTTCAACACACGTACGGTTGGGAAGACGTCTCCTCCTTCTTGATCCAGCAAGGGGGGAGGAGAGGTTGATGAAGATCCAGCAACACGACGGCGTGGTGGTGGATGCAGCAGTGATCTCGGCAAGGCTTCGTCAAGCTTCTACGAGAAGGAGAGGTGTAGCAAGGGGAGAGGGAGGCGCCAAGAGCATGGGTGCGGCTGCCCTCCCTCCCCCCTCTTTATATAGGGCCCCTAGGGGGCGCCGGCCCTAGGAGATGCAATCTCCTATGGGGGGCGGCGGCCAAGGGGGTGGCTTGCCCCCCAAGGCAAGTGGAGGCCCCTCCACCCCTAGGGTTTCCAACCCTAGGCACAGGGGGGCCAAGGGGGGTGCACCAGCCCACCAGGGGCTGGTTCCCCTCCCACTTCAGCCCATGGGGCCCTCCAGGATAGGTGGCCCCACCCGGTGGACCCCCGAGACCCTTCCGGTGGTCCCGGTACAATACCGGTGACCCCCGAAACTTTCCCGATGGCCGAAACCTGACTTACTATATATAATTATTTACCTCCGGACCATTCCGGAACTCCTCGTGACGTCCGGGATCTCATCCGGGACTCCAAACAACTTTCGGTTTACTGCATACTCATATCTCTTGAAAGTGCTAGTTATCGACTAGAGGGGGGGTGAATAGGCGATTTTTATGAAAGTCTTCAAAACATTGAAGTTTCAAAGACAAACAATAGAAATAACCTAATTGATATGCAGCGGGAGATAAACTACAACAAGCAAGCCATAGTCAAGTATGCAATAACATTATCGTATGAAGACTAATGGCAGCTAGGTAGTAGGATCAGGATGGAAGATAGTGTGAAGCCAATCAACAATAGTAGTCAATCAGTGAAGTCAATCGGATAAGACAGATAAGCAATGACTTCATGAAGACAAACTCAAAGTAAAGGAGGGAAGAGATAGAACCAGTCACTTGTTGAAGACACAGGATTTGTTGGACCAGTTCCAGTTGCTGTGACAACTGTACGTCTGGTTAGGGAGGCTGAGATTCAACTCAGAAGACCGTGTCTTCACCTTATTCCCCTTGAGCTAAGGACACCCAGTCCTCGCCCAATCACTCTGGTAAGTCTTGAAGGTAGACTTCCAAACCTTCACAGACTCCGTTCACCCGGCAATCCACAATGACTCTTGGATGCTCAGAACGAGACGCCTAACCGGCTAGAGGATACATAGTCCTCAAGTGTAATAAGTCTTCAGGTCACACAGACAGAAAGACTTCAGTGATGCCTAACACTCTTTGGCTCTGGGTGTTTGGGCTTTGTCCTCGCAAGGATTTCTCTCTCTCAAATGCTTCGAGGTGGGTTGCTCTCAAACGACAAAAGCCGTATATTAACTCTGAGCAGCCACCAATTTATGGTGTAGGGGGTGGGCTATTTATAGCCACTAGGCAACCCGACCTGATTTGTCCGAAATGACCCTGGGTCACTAAGGAACTGACACGTGTTCCAACGGTCAGATTTCAAACACACACGGCAACTTTACTTGGGCTACAAGCAAAGCTGACTCATCCAACTCTGGATAAGATTTGCTCTCATTGTCTTCGCTCGAAGACATAGGATTTGGGTTGAGCATCACTTCAGTCACTCTGACTTAGTTCACTTGGACCCCACTTAACAGTACGGTGGTTCCTATGACTCAACAAAGAAGAAAAGGAAACAACGAAACCACACAGTCTTCGTGCTCCATAGTCTTCACGCAATGTCTTCTCATGTCATAGTCTTCAATATGAATATCTTCTCATACCACCATTGTCTTCAATGTCTTCATACATTTTTAGGGGTCATCTCCGGTAGGTAAACCGAATCAATGAGGGACACTACCTGCGTTATCCTGCAATTCTCACAAACGCATTAGTCCCTCAACCAACTTTGTCGTCAATACTCCAAAACCAACTAGGGGTGGCACTAGATGCACTTACAATCTCCCCCTTTTTGGTGATTGATGACAAACTGGTTGAAGTTTTCAACGGGGATAAAGTATGTGAAATTGTAAAGGATAGGAATTTGTCTTCATAAGTAGCAAGGGCTCCCCCTGAAGATGTGCATATAAATAATTTTGCTTTTGGAATGCAAATGCACATGGCAGGTTGTACTTGTGGAGATCCACTTCAACTTATGAAGATAATTCATCATGCATGAAATGATATAGCATATAGGATGACATGCATAATGAAAAATGGACGTCTGCAGGATGATTTAAGTGCGGAAGTTATCATCGCACGTGGAAATGCAAATAAGTAGCAGACGACCATCAAGTTTAAGTGTTACAACTCAGAGAACCAAATGTTTCAAAACGCAAGAGTTGTAAGCACGAGGCAAAATATAATGCAACCGCCCATATGAACCCGCTTGAAGACTATCAACTCATACGCTTCTCCCCCTTTTGTCAGTAATGACCAAAAAGGTTTGAAGACATAGAGCATCTACTCGTCTTCTTGATGAGTAGGTGAAGCAGCAGGGTTGTCGTCGTTGGGTGGCGGTGCAGATGAACTTGGTGCAGTGTCGATGCGCGCAGTAGTAGTAGGAGGTGGTGAAGTAGCATCATCTTCATCATCGATCACTCTGGCATTTACCGTTGCCGCGGAGGAAGAATATTCAGAGTCTTCAAGAGATGGAGTTCTTCGTAGGACAGCATTCCGTGGAGGAGTGGAGTCAAACTGAAATCTTTCATTGAAGCCATCGTCTTGAAGATCTGCTTCAGCACTAAGCAGGGTCAAACTCTTCCATGATCGCCGGCAGGTTTCATGAGCAACAAAGGCATTCTTGGTGGCAAGGTTGCGAATGCGATTGACATCCACCAAGAGGCTTTGCATCTGTCTCTTGAGCCAAAAGTGATGTTTATCCTGTTTCTGATGAAGGGCCACAAGAAGTTCTCGGTCATTGAGAACGCGAGAACGCTTCCGAGGCCTTTGGGCAATGGTGCTTTCAGTGGCTTCAGTAGGTGCTCGATGAGGCAGACGAGTATTTCCAGCCAATGGATAGATTCGTGTAGCTGCTTGAACACCTTCAATGGGTTGAGTGAAGCTTTGGTGCTCGGCATTCTGAAGACAAAGAGGCTTCTTGGCAGGGTCAGGATATATAGCTTCAACTGACATATCAACCTCAGGTAGAAAATCACATGATTGCGAGCAGAAGGTTGATAGTTGACAGTAGAGTGTCGCTTTATGAGGCGCATGACCCATGGAGCATAAAACTTCAGACCAAAGAGATCAGAGCCGGAGGCAGCAAGTTGTCTGATGAAGAAATCTTGTGCATTGAAGCTGATGCCATTGAAAATGTAGAAGACCAAAGTCTTCATAGCTCCTTCAAGCTTTGCCGCTGATGAATGTCCTTTGATAGGCCATAGAGTCCGCCTGATGATGTGATATATGGTGCGTGGCAGATACTCAAGGTCTTCAACAAGGAACTCTGTTGGATATTCAACATCACGGGGCAAAGGCTTCATCATGCTCAGCATCTGACTCATATTGGGTTCAGGCCTATGAAAGATGCTTTCCAGGGCATTGCGATGATGTTGACAGCCAGGTTCATAGAGTTCACCGGGAGTGGACAGGCCTGTAAGCTCGATGATATCCATAGCTTTGGCTTCATGATGAACGTTTCCGGTCATCCACTCGAGAACCCAAGTCTTCGTATCTCTGTTGTAGCCGCGAATGTGCAGTGTGGCATAGAACTGAAGCAATAGTTCTTCATTCCAGTGTTCTTTATCTGTGACAAAACTGAGCAGCCCAGCATCACGAAAGCAGTCAAGTGCTTCTTCTAAGCAGGGCAGTCCAGTAATGGATTCAGTGTCGAGGCGCATATGAGGGAAGATGCGCCCTTGATCATACAGAACACAGGAGTAATAGCTTCGCTGCTGATGACTCCAGAACCGATCTGATGCAATTCTTGGCTTCGTGTAGTGGTTCTTCGAGCTATCAAAGAATGTGTTGTGGCTCTTGAAGCCATTTGCATTGAAGGACCCGACAGTGGTGGTAGCACCAGGAAATCTTGGCAGTCTTGGCTTGGGCTTCTGGACCTGAGGCCTATGCTCAATGTGATAGTCAAATTGAGGACCAGAGACATTAGGCGGAGGGACTAGAACGGGCCATCTGACTGTTGTTAGCTCTCCGTGGTTATATGCTTGCTCAATTGTATAGGGCCTTGGGGCTGGAACAGGAGCAGTGGCAGCAGCTGAGGCTTCAGGTTGCACAACAGGTGCTTCAGGAGCAGTAGCCTCACTAGCTTCAGGTGCAGTGGCCGCATTAGCTTCAGGCACACTGGTTGTTGCAAGCTCCACATTAGCTTCAGCCATGACAATGTCATCGGCTTCACTTGCGTTGGTTGTGGCAGCTTCAGGATTTTCAACCTCCACTTGAGGAGCTGGAGGGTCAGGCATTGACACGTTCACCTCATGAACTATTTCTTCAGGAATGGGGGGAGTAGAGACACGTTCTTCTTGACGTTCTTCATCGGCTGATGCAGCCGGATTGTCTTCAGCAGCTGGTGCTTCAGACGCAGAGACATTCACAGCAGGAGTGGCTTCTGAAAACACTTGACGTGCAACAGGTTGATGATGCACTTCTCCTTCTGGAACGCTCGGAAGAGGAGCTTGAGGCCTTGGTCCTTTGCGAAGCCTTTGGAGTACAGGCGACGCTTTTGGAGATGGAGTGGGCAGGCCCTCATCCTCTTCAGCTTGTACGGATGTTGTGACTTGTTGTTGTTGGGGAGTGTTGGGGGAGTCTTGTTCTTGCGGGCGATCAGCCCATGAATCATCCTGTGCAATTGGCGTCAGAGGACGACCAATGCTGATGAGTTCGCTGTTCGTATGAACAGGCGATGATACCACATTGTATTCGATCTGAGGAAGAACTTCATCATCTTCAACATTGTCATGATGACCAATGTCTTCAGCAGCGGTGGGTTCAGCTGCTGGTATATCTTCAGCTTCAGGAGCCTCTGTGGAAGCAGGCTCATGAACAGTCATGTGAAGTTCTTGGGATGCAGATGCAGGATGAATCACTGAGATGGGTTCAACAAAAGGGGCTCTGTGGGAGCAGCCCGATTCTTCTTGGTCTTGCGCTTCTTCTTGGAGGGAGCGGCATCAGAGGCTTCGGTATTCTTCCTCTTTCTGGCTTCAGCCTCTGCAGCCCTCGTCTTCTTCTGTTCTGAAGCGGTTGTGGTGACCTTTGGCTTCGAGCCAGTCATGCTACTTGGGAAGATAATGCGTGGAGCTTCTTGGCTTGAAGGCGCAGGCTGATCAGCAGGAAGCTTCTTCTTTTTCTTTGCTGCCATCCTGGGGTCAATGCCAGGACGGCCAAGTGACTTGCGCTTCTCAGCCTCATTGTAGGCAAGCACACACTTATCAGCCAAACTCTTCATGCGCTCACGAGAGCCTTGAGCTTCTTGGCGCTTCTTCAGAAAAGCTTCTTTAAGCTCATGCAGCATGACCTTGAAGTTTCTGACGTCTTGAACACTTAGCTTGGCCACATGCTTCTTGAATTGAGCCTTCTCATAATCAATCTTGTTCTTGAGCTCAACGATTCGCTGAGCGAGAGCCAGCTCAGAAGCAATGGCGCCATTGAAAGAGACGCTGAGGCCAATGGGAAGCTGTAAATCTTCAAAGCTGACATTTGGGGTGTCGAACCACTCATCAATGAAATTGTGGATGATGGCCACATCAAAGAGAGGCAAATTGCTGAAGATTTCTGCTTCTTCCTTGCTCTTTATCAGCTGCTCAAGAGCATCATCCGCAAGATCTTCATCACTTGATAGATCAATGGGTTCTTCACGCAGAATAGCAGCAGGAGTCAGAGCTTGATCAGTACGCCTGACAAGTTGCTTTTTCTTCTCCGTCTTCTTGGAGATACGAGATTGATCTTCAGACTGCACACTGGCTTCAGGAGGTGCAGTGGCCAATGGCTTCACACGAGAAGCTTTTGGAGGTGCGGCTGATGATGAAACCTTAACCTTCTTTGGCTTCTTCGGCCTTGGAGTAGGAGCTGGGGCTTCATCAGAATCAGCATCATTGTTGGGATGATCCACTTTGGCACCCTGAACCAAGACGTAGGAGATGAGACCATCAAGGTTTGCAAAGGGGCCAATTCTATTCTCTTCAGCTTCACGTGTCCCATCCTCACGGGGAGCAGAGGGACCAGGATTGAAGTCTAATCCCCATGACTTCTTGTTTTCCTTTGCTGAAGACATAGCAAACTGGAAGTTGCGCTTGAAGAGATTGTCGTCGCGACACCAGAGCAATGATGATGGGTCGGCTTCTTCAGGCTGTGGTCCACGGACCATGCAAGGATAGAATTTTTGCTCAATGGCTTCAGCTCTGTTCTTGGGGGGAAGGCCTCGATAGAGAATATCGCCCCAAGGACTCTTGATAGCATACTTCTCTGCGTACTCCTGGGTGACGAACTTGTACTTGTACCACTGTTCAGCCCAATAGCGTCGAATCCATTGGATTCGAGTCTTGCGTTGATTGTAATCTTCTTCAGGATCTGTTTTATATATATCTGCAAGATCATCAGGCAGATCCCTAGAAGTTCCCCCACGACGCTGTCTGCCACCCTTCCTGACTGATTTCTCTGCAGCCATGAACTTCAAACTGAACGGTTTCAATATGCTCAAAGGCTTCAGAGATTTACGCTTGCTGGTCAAGCAGGAACTGGCTTCAGGAGAATTGATATGATGCTGTAAGTATTCTGCAAACGAATGCAGACTATGAGAACCTAGGGATTCTCCCACGGACATGTACCTGTGACAGCATTAGAGATGCGAGGGAAGGGGACGAGGTCATATGCATTCTCAGAAGATTTTGAAGATAAATCAGTTTGAAGACATTGACCTCATGATGCGAAGACATTCACTTATATAGGTGAGTTGGTTCCAGATTTGTACCAATTCGTGAATAAGTACAAGTGAGGAATCAAACTAGATAGGAAATCTAAGTGAATATGCTAGGCATTAAGAGATGCAGACAGAATCGATTTAACATTGATAGGCAGAAACTACTTTTGGTAAACAGGATGAATCTTGAAGATCAAAAAGGTGGTAAAAATAGAGTTATAATTACCGCACGAAGAACTGCTAGATGGGAAGAATAGGAGACCAAGCAGTTCAGTCCACCGTGCCCTAACTTGGCGACGGAGGACACCTACGGCGACGGCGGAGAGGACGATGTTCGCGGCCGGCGTGAGGACGGCGTCGGAGAAGTTGCGGCAGCTAAGCGCTTCGTCGTCGGCGTCGTCGCGAGCTAGCGGTGGCGCTAGGGTTTTGACGGAGGTGGAGAGGTGGAAGAAGGATTTCTTTACCGCAGGGGACACATATTTATAAGTAGGTGCGCAGCACAGCGCAATTACGCAGGTGCCCCTGTCTGTTCACATCCGTGGGGTACGTGGCAAGCATGCAACACATTTAGAATTGTCCCACGTTCCCACGCCCGCCAAGTATGTCGGATGTTCGTTCCGGCTTCTCCGGATATCGACAATAAAGATGATTCATTTAAATAGGACTTGATGTTTTGTCTCTGTGTCTTCTGCTGACAAGGATGCAGAGAAGACATTCGACAGTTTCAATAGAATGCATATGATTTGGACAGATAGAGTTTGAGATAGTAAGCATAGAGAGATTAGGGTCCGATCACATTCACTTAGTTCAAAAGATTCAACAGTGAAGACATAGCTATAAGTGAATGTTGTAGAGGACAGAACACTAGTATATATATATGCAATCAAATCATCATAGCGCAGAAAATCACGAAGATAAATTGAAACTGAAGACAAACCAAATGCGAAGTCTTTGCAAAATAACGCCATGAGTGAAACACTTCAAAATGAGAAATTTGGTGGTGGCGTTTCCCACCGTATAGGAAGTATTAGACCCAGACACGGCGCACAATTATCGTGGCGCTCCGAAGTCAAATTCCATGTTAATATATTCACACTCAGAGTGTAAGTCTTCATTGATTGAAGATATACATTACTTTGTGTGTTGCACATCTAAGTCATCTACATGCATAAGTGTTAGGATGTGTGCCTGATCACAGGACATTCGAGGATTCCAAGATATTTAGCTCACACCGTAACTTGCAAAACCTTTTCTCATCCAAGGGCTTTGTGAAGATATCTGCCAGTTGCTCTTCAGTGTTGACGTGAATGATGTCAATATCTTTCTTCATGACATGATCTCTGAGAAAATGATGACGAATTTCAATGTGCTTTGTCTTCGAGTGCTGGACTGGATTGTTGGCAATCTTGATGGCACTTTCGTTGTCGCAGAAGAGAGGGACTTGCTTCAGATCGATGCCATAGTCCTTGAGAGTTTGCTTCATCCACAGAAGCTGAGCACAACAAGATCCAGCAGCAATGTATTCAGATTCAGCAGTTGAGAGTGACACACAGTTCTGCTTCTTTGAAGACCAACAGACAAGTGATCGACCAAGAAAATGACATGTGCCTGATGTAGACTTGCGATCCACCTTGTCACCAGCATAATCAGCATCCGAGAATCCAACCAGATCAAACCTTGAGCCCTTTGGATACCATAATCCGAGTGTTGGGGTGTAAGCCAAATATCTAAGAATTCGCTTCACTGCTAAGTGATGCGATTCCTTTGGTGCCGCTTGGAATCGAGCACACATGCAAACACTAAGCATAATATCTGGCCTAGATGCACATAGGTAAAGTAAAGAACCAATCATGGAGCGGTATACCTTTTGATCGAACTCTTTACCATTGTCGTCGGGACCAAGATGATGTTTGGCTGGCATTGGCGTCGTGTAACCTTTGCAATCTTGCATGCCGAACTTCTTCAGGCAATCTTTGAGATATTTTTTCTTGAGATATGAAGATGCCATTTCTTTGTTGACGGATTTGAAGACCAAGGAAGAACTTCAGCTCACCCATCATGGACATTGATATTGCTCTTGCATCATGTACCCAAACTCATCACTGTACTTCTGGTTGGTGCAGCCGAAGATTATGTCATCCACATATATTTGGCACACAAATAGTTCACCATCATATGTCTTCGTGAAGAGTGTGGGATCGAGGGATCCAGGTTTGAAGCCTTTGCTCTTCAGGAAGTCTTTGATTGTATCATACCAAGCGCGAGGAGCTTGTTTGAGGCCATACAGTGCTTTGTTGAGTTTGTACACCATATCAGGATGTTTTGGATCTTCAAAGCCAGGTGGTTGTGCAACATACACTTCTTCTTCAATCTTGCCATTGAGAAATGCACTCTTTACATCCATTTGATATAGCAAGATGTTGTGATGATTTGCATAGGCTAGCAGTATGCGAATGGCTTCAAGCCTAGCAACAGGAGCAAATGTTTCATCGAAGTCAATTCCTTCAACTTGAGTATATCCTTGAGCCACAAGACGTGCTTTGTTTCTGATGACTTGACCATGCTCATCTTGCTTGTTTCGATATATCCACTTTGTTCCAATAATGTTATGCTTGCGAGGGTCAGGGCGCTTGACCAGTTCCCAAACATTATTCAGCTTGAACTGTTGAAGTTCTTCTTGCATGGCTTGAATCCATTCAGGTTCCATAAAAGCTTCAGCAACTTTCTTGGGTTCAGATATTGATACAAATGAAAAATGCCCACAGAAATTTGCTAGCTGTGTTGCTCTTGATCGAGTAAGCGGACCAGGCGCATTGATGCTATCAATTATCTTCTCGATTTGTACTTCATTTGCAACACGAGGATGAACTGGACGAAGCCCTTGCTCATGTTGATCATTGTCATCATTGGGAGGATTGTCTTTGGACATTGTCTTCAGGTTGGTTTGGTGCAGAGATGATAAGTTCCTCTTCAGGCTGTGCTTCAGAGGGCATGATTTCACCAGTTCCCATTAGCTTGATAGATTCACTGGAAGGAGCTTCATCAAGTGTGCTTGGCAGGAGCTCTCGTTGTGAACCATTGGTTTCATCAAATCGCACATCCACTGTTTCAACGATTTTGTAGTGGAAGAGGTTGAAGACTCTGTAAGAGTGTAAATCCTTTCCATAGCCAAGCATGAAGCCTTCGTGAGCTTTGGGTTCAAATTTTGACTTGTGATGAGGATCCTTGATCCAGCACCTAGCACCAAAGACTCTGAAGTAGCTAACATTTGGCTTTTTGCCAATGAGGAGCTCATAGGATGTTTTGCCCAGAAGCTTATGGATGTAGACACGGTTGATGATGTGACAAGCTGTATCAATGGCTTCAGGCCAGAACTTTCTTGGTGTCTTGTACTCATCGAGCATTGTTCGAGCCATCTCAATAAGGGTTCTGTTCTTGCGCTCAACAATGCCATTTTGCTGTGGTGTGTATGGAGCAGAAAATTCATGAGTGATTCCCATTGTATCCAGATAAAGATCAAGGCCGGTGTTCTTGAATTCAGTGCCGTTATCACTTCTGATATGCTTGATCTTGACGCCATAGTTGTTCATTGCTCGATTGGCGAATCGTCTGAAGACATCTTGTACTTCAGTCTTGTAGAGAATTATGTGCACCCATGTGTATCTTGAGTAGTCATCAACAATGACGAAGCCATAGAGACACGCCGTTGTTGTGAGGGTGGAGTAGTGAGTAGGGCCAAATAAGTCCATGTGCAACAACTCAAAGGGTTGAGATGTCTTCATGATTGTCTTCGAAGGATGCTTGGCCCTTGTCATATTTCCAGCTTCGCAGGCACCACACAGATGATCTTTCTTGAACTTGACACCTTCGATGCCTATGACATGCTTCTTCTTGACGAGAGTGTGCAAGTTCCTCATGCCTGCATGCCCCAGCCTTCGATGCCAGAGCCAGCATTCTGAAGCTTTTGCAAGAAGACATACGGCAAGTTTTGGACCTGCTGAGAAATCTACCATGTATAGATCACCTTTCCTATACCCTTCAAAGACTAGAGATTTGTCAGATTCCATTAGTACAAGGCAACGATATTTTCCAAATATCACAATCATGTTTAAGTCACAAAGCATTGAGACAGACATTAAGTTGAATCCAAGGGATTCAACAAGCATCACTTTATCCATGTGTTGATCCTTTGAGATTGCAACTCTACCTAGACCCAATACCTTGCCTTTACCAGTGTCAGCAAATGTGATTTGACTCTTGTCGGATGGACGTAAGGTTGAGTCCATGAGAAGACTTTGATCACCAGTCATATGATTAGTGCATCCGCTGTCAATAATCCATTCTGAAGCTTTTGGTGTACCCTACAGTGCAGTTAGAGGGATAGGCTTCACAATGTATGTTGTGAAGCATAAGCATTTGATGCACACTTGGATTATCACAGCATAGATGAAAGTTAGCACACAGTATGACAGGTAAGCGATTCATATGTGGAATACATAGTAAGTTATTTTATCATGCGTCCCTTTGTGTTTTAGGTCCCCAACAATAATATTGGACGCCATTGATTGCTGGCTGGAGACCATTTTCTGCAAAAGAGAGTTAGTTCTTCTTCACCACCCACATCTTCAGGGGTGGCTTAGAAGCAATGAGTCTAAGTGCAGCATCTGAGAATTTCGGCTTTGGAGCCCTAGCAAATAGCCTTGCAGGAGATGAATGATACTCATATGAATAAGCAGAAAAGTTCTTAGTATTATGAACGTAGCGGTTTGAAGACACACGCTCATATTCATAAGTTTGAGTATGATTTCCCTGCAAAACATTGGCGTTAGGGTGACTCGGGTGAGTCCTGTTTCCGTATGAAGCCGTTGGACCATGTGACGCCTTTGGTCCGGGGTTTGTCTTCTTCACAGGTGGTGTCATGACAACATTCACCGGAAGATTTTCAAGACAGCTTTTGGGAACCCAGATCTTCTTCATTGGCGGTCCATTCCTGCAGTTAGTACCAATAAACCTGGCAAACACTTCACCATTCTGATTTTTGAACAGTTTATAGTTTGCATCAAAGGATTCATCAATGATAATAGGATTAGCACAGGTAAAGCCAGATAAAGTAGATGGATCCACTGAAGGTTCCTTTGCAGCAACCCATGTGGTTTTGGGATACTGCTCAGGCTTCCAGTAGGAACCATCAGCATTCATTTTCCTCTCGAACCCAACACCCTCTTTCCTAGGGTTTCGGTTCAGAATCTGCTTTTTGAGGACATCGCAGAGTGTCTGATGTCCCTTCAAACTTTTGTACATCCCTGTTTCAAGCAATGTCTTCAACCTAGCATTTTCATCAGCAATAGCAGTGGTATCCTCCGCAGAGGGGTTAGTTACCACATCAGTAGTTGAAGACAGAGCAACAGTAGCAGCAGTGGAAGATTCAGCAACAGAGGCAGCGTTATCACGCTCAATGCATTTTAAGCAAGGTGGTTCAAATCCTTCCTGAGCGGGACTGATCTGTTGAGCGCGAAGTGACACATTTTCCTTTTGAAGATCTTCATGAGCCGCTTTCAATTTCTCAAGGTCTTTCTTCCTTTGAAGATAATCGTAGGAGAGCTTTTCATTAGAGGTTGAGAGCGTCTCATGAAGATTTTCAAGTTCTTGATACTTAGCATGAAGATTTTTTTATGTCTTCAACTAAGGACTATGTACGTGTCATTTCCGCGTCCAACAGGTCATCGCTTTTGTCTAACAGTTTTTGAGTATATTCCATAGCCTTTTGTTGTTCAGTAGCAATTTTAGCAAGTGTTTTGTAGCTGGGTTTAGATTCACAATCAGAGTCATCTTCACTTGATGTTTGAAAGTAAGCATCACGTTATTTTACCTTGGCACCGCGTGCCATGAAGCAGAAGGTGGGAGCTGGATTGTCGTTGTCATCATCAGCGTTGGTGTGGGAGTCTATGTCTTCAGTGTTGAAGATAGACTTGGTAACATAGGCAGTGGCTAGAGCCAGACTTGCAACGCCGGAGTCGGATTCAGCTTCAGATTCCACCTCTGCCTCCTCATAAGAAGAATCCTCCTCCGAATCCATTTCCTAGCCAACAAAAGCACGAGCCTTGCCAGATGAGCTCTTCTTGTGAGATGAAGACCTTGATGAGGACTTGGAAGAGGACTTCGAAGATTTCTTCTTCTTCTTGTCATCGGAGTCATAATCCTTGCTCTTCTTCTTCTTCTTCTCGTTTTCCCACTGAGGACATTCAGAGATGTAGTGCCCAGGCTTCTTACACTTGTGACAGGTTCTCTTCTTGTTGTCTTGAGTGGAAGCTTCATCATTTCTTGAACTGGATCATGAAGACTTTCTGAAGCCCTTCTTCTTGGTGAATTTCTGGAACTTCTTCACAAGCATAGCAAGTTCCCTTCCAATATCTTCAGGATCATCTGAACCGCAGTCAGATTCTTCTTCTTCAGATGAGGAAACAACTTTTGCCTTCAAGGCACGAGTACGGCCATAGTTGGGGCCATAGATATCTCTTTTCTCAGAAAGCTGGAACTCATGTGTGTTGAGCCTTTCAAGTATATCAGACGGATCGAGAGTCTTGAAGTCAGGACGTTCTTGTATCATGAGGGCAAGGGTGTCAAAGGAGCTGTCAAGGGATCTCAGCAGCGTCTTGACAATTTCATGCTTGGTGATCTCAGTGGCGCCGAGAGCCTGAAGCTCATTTGTGATGTCGGTGAGGCGATCAAACGTGAGCTGGACATTTTCATTGTCGTTTCTCTTGAAGCGGTTGAAGAGATTGCGAAGAACACTGATTCTCTGGTCTCTCTGAGTAGATACGCCTTCATTGACCTTGGATAGCCAGTCCCAGACTAACTTTGACGTTTCCAGAGCACTCACACGGCCATACTGTCCTTTGGTCAGATGACCACAGATGATGTTCTTTGCAGTCGAGTCCAGTTGAATGAACTTCTTGACATCAGCAGGGGTGACACCTTCACCGGTCTTTGGAACACCGTTCTTGACGACATACCAGAGGTCGACATCAATGGCTTCAAGATGCATGCGCATCTTATTCTTCCAGTAGGGATATTCTGTTCCATCGAACACGGGGCAAGCAGCGGAGACTTTGATTATCCCTGCAGTCGACATAGCTAAACTCCAGGTGGTTAAACCGAATCACACAGAACAAGGGAGTACCTTGCTCTGATACCAATTGAAAGTGCTAGTTATCGACTAGAGGGGGGGGTGAATAGGCGATTTTTATGGAAGTCTTCAAAACATGGAAGTTTCGAAGACAAACAATAGAAATAACCTAATTGATATGCAGCGGAAGATAAACTACAACAAGCAAGCCATAGTCAAGTATGCAATAGCATTATCGTACGAAGACTAATAGCAGCTAGGTAGTAGGATCAGGATGGAAGATAGTATGAAGCCAATCAACAATAGTAGTCAAGAAATGAAGTCAATCAGATAAGACAGATAAGCAATGACTTCACGAAGACAAACTCAAAGTAAAGGAGGGAAGAGATAGAACCAGTCACTTGTTGAAGACACAGGATTTGTTGGACCAGTTCCAGTTGCTGTGACAACTGTACGTCTGGTTAGGGAGGCTGAGATTCAACTCAGAAGACCGTGTCTTCACCTTATTCCCCTTGAGCTAAGGACACCCAGTCCTCGCCCAATCACTCTGGTAAGTCTTCAAGGTAGACTTCCAAACCTTCACAGACTCCGTTCACCCGGCAATCCACAATGACTCTTGGATGCTCAGAACGAGACGCCTAACCGGCTGGAGGATACACAGTCCTCAAGTGTAATAAGTCTTCAGGTCACACAGACAGAAAGACTTCAGTGATGCCTAACACTCTTTGGCTCTGGGTGTTTGGGCTTTGTCCTCGCAAGGATTTCTCTCTCTCAAATGCTTCGAGGTGGGTTGCTCTCAAACGACAAAAGCCGTATACTAACTCTGAGCAGCCACCAATTTATGGTGTAGGGGGTGGGCTATTTATAGCCACTAGGCAACCCGACCTGATTTGTCCGAAATGACCCTGGGTCACTAAGGAACTGACACGTGTTCCAACGGTCAGATTTCAAACACACACGGCAACTTTACTTGGGCTACAAGCAAAGCTGACTCATCCAACTCTGGATAAGATTTGCTCTCATTGTCTTCGCTCGAAGACATAGGATTTGGGTTGAGCATCACTTCAGTCACTCTGACTTAGTTCACTTGGACCCCACTTAACAGTATGGTGGTTCCTATGACTCAACAAAGAAGAAAAGGAAACAACAAAACCACACAGTCTTCGTGCTTCATAGTCTTCACGCAATGTCTTCTCATGTCATAGTCTTCAATATGAATATCTTCTCATACCACCATTGTCTTCAATGTCTTCATACATTTTTAGGGGTCATCTCCGGTAGGTAAACCGAATCAATGAGGGACACTACCTGCGTTATCCTGCAATTCTCACAAACGCATTAGTCCCTCAACCAACTTTGTCGTCAATACTCCAAAACCAACTAGGGGTGGCACTAGATGCACTTACATCTCTACAACCCTAGCGTCACAGAACCTTAAGTGTGTAGACCCTACGGGTTCGGGAGACATGCAGACATGACCGAGACGCCTCTCCGGTCAATAACCAACAGCGGGATCTGGATACCCATGTTGGCTCCCACATGCTCCTCGATGATCTCATCGGATGAACCAGGATGTCGAGGATTTAAGCAACCCCGTATACAATTCCCTTTGTCAATCGGTACGTTACTTGCCCGAGACTCGATCGTCGGTATCCCAATACCTCGTTTAATCTCGTTACCGGCAAGTCACTTTACTCATACCGTAATGCATGATCCCGTGACCAGACACTTGGTCACATTGAGTTCATTATGATGATGCATTACCGAGTGGGCCCAGAGATACCTCTCCGTCATACGGAGTGACAAATCCCAGTCTCGATTCGTGCCAACCCAACAGACACTTTCGGAGATACCCGTAGTGCACCTTTATAGTCACCCAGTTACGTTGTGACGTTTGGCACACCTAAAGCACTCCTACGGTATCCGGGAGTTGCACAATCTCATGTTCTAAGGAAATGATACTTGACATTTGGAAAAGCTCTAGCTAAACGAACTACACGATCTTTGAGCTATGCTTAGGATTGGGTCTTGTCCATCACATCATTCTCCTAATGATGTGATCCCGTTATCAATGACATCCAATGTCCATAGTCAGGAAACCATGACTATCTGTTGATCAACGAGCTAGTCAACTAGAGGCTCACTAGGGACATGTTGTGGTCTATGTATTCACACGTGTATTACGATTTCCGGATAATACAATTATAGCATGAATAACAGACAATTATCATGAACAAAAAAATATAATAATAACCATTTTATTATTGCCTCTGGGGCATATTTCCAACAGTCTCCCACTTGCACTAGAGTTCAATAATCTAGTTACATTGTGATGAATCGAACACCCATGGAATTCTGGTGTTGATCATGTTTTTCCATAGGGAGAGGTTTAGTCAACGGATCTGCCACATTCAGGTCCGTATGTACTTTACAAATATCTATGTCTTCATCTTGAACATTTTCACGAATGGAGTTGAAGCGACGCTTGATGTGCCTGGTCTTCTTGTGAAACCTGGGCTCCTTGGCAAGTGCAATAGCTCCAGTGTTGTCACAGAAGAGTTTGATCGGCCCCGACGCATTGGGTTTGACTCCTAGGTCGGTGATGAACTCCTTCACCCAGATTGCTTCATGCGCTGCCTCCGAGGCTGCCATGTACTCCGCTTCACATGTAGATCCCGCCACGACGCTTTGCTTGCAACTGCACCAGATTACTGCCCCACCATTCAAAATATACACGTATCCGGTTTGTGACTTAGAGTCATCCAGATCTGTGTCGAAGCTAGCGTCAACGTAACCCTTTACGACGAGCTCTTCGTCACCTCCATAAACGAGAAACATGTCCTTTGTCCTTTTCAGGTACTTTAGGATATTCTTGACCGCTGTCCAGTGTTCCTTGCCGGGATTACTTTGGTACCTTCCTACCAAACTTACGGCAAGGTTTACATCAGGTCTGGTACACAACATAGCATACATAATAGATCCTATGGCTGAGGCATAGGGGATGACACTCATCTCTTTTTTATCTTCTGCCGTGGTCGGGCATTGAGCCGAGCTCAATCTCACACCTTGCAATACAGGCAAGAACCCTTTCTTGGACTGATCCATATTGAACTTCTTCAATATCTTATCAAGGTATGTGCTTTGTGAAAGATCTATGTGGCGTCTCGATCTATCCCTATAGATTTTGATGCCTAATATGTAAGCAGCTTCTCCAAGGTCCTTCATTGAGAAACACTTATTCAAGTAGGCCGTAATGCTGTCCAAAAGTTCTATATCATTTCCCATCAAAAGTATGTCATCTACATATATTATGAGAAATGCTACAGAGCTCCCACTCACTTTCTTGTAAACGCAGGCTTCTCCATAAGTCTACATAAACCCAAATGCTTTGATCATCTCATCAAAGCGAATGTTCCAACTCCGAGATGCTTGCACCAGCCCATAAATGGATCGCTGGAGCTTGCATACCTTGTTAGCATTCTTAGGATCGACAAAACCTTCCTGCTGCATCATATACAGTTCTTCCTTAATATAGCCGTTAAGGAATGCCGTTTTGACGTCCATCTGCCATATCTCATAATCATAGTATGCGGCAATTGCTAACATGATTCGGACGGAGTTCAGCTTCGCTACGGGAGAGAAAGTCTCATCGTAGTCAACCCCTTGAACTTGCCGATAACCCTTAGCGACAAGTCGAGCTTTATAGATGGTAATATTACCATCCGCGTCCGTCTTCTTCTTAAAGATCCATTTGTTTTCTATTGCTCGCCGATCATCGGGCAAGTATGTCAAAGTCCATACTTTGTTTTCATACATGGATTCTATCTCGGATTGCATGGCTTCAAGCCACTTGTTGGAATCTGGGCCCGCCATCGCTTCTTCATAGTTCGAAGGTTCACCGTTGTCTAACAAAATGATTTCCAGGACAGGGTTGCCATACCACTCTGGTGTGGAACATGTCCTTGTGGACCTACGAAGTTCAGTAGCAACTTGATCCGAAGTACCTTGATCATCATCATTAATTTCCTCTCCAGTCAGTGTAGGCACCACAGGAACATCTTCTTGAGCTGCGCTACTTACCGGTTCAAGAGGTAGTACTTCATCAAGTTACACTTTCCTCCCACTTACTTCTCTCGAGAGAAACTCTTTCTCCAAAAAGGACCCGTTCTTGGCAACAAAGATCTTGCCTTCAGATCTAAGGTAGAAGGTATACCCAATGGTTTCCTTAGGGTATCCTATGAAGACACAATTTTCCGACTTGGGTTCGAGCTTTTCATGTTGAAGTTTCTAGACATAAGCATCGCATCCCCAAAGTTTCAGAAACGACAGCTTAGGTTTCTTCCCAAACCATAATTCATATGGTGTCGTCTCAACGGATTTAGACGGTGCCCTATTTAAAGTGAATGTAGCTGTCTCTAGAGCGTATCCCCAAAAGGATAGTGGTAAATTGGTAAGAGACATCATAGATCACACCATATCCATAAAGTGCGATTATGATGTTCGGACACACCGTTACGCTGAGGTGTTCCAGCCGGCGTGAGTTGTGAAACGATTCCACATTTCCTTAAGTGCGTACCAAATTCGTGACTTAAATATTCTCCTCCACGATCTGATCGTAAGAACTTTATTTTTCGGTCACGTTGATTCTCTGCCTCATTCTGAAATTCCTTGAACTTTTCAAGGGTCTCAGACTTGTGTTTCATCAAGTAGACATACCCATATCTACTTAAGTCATCAGTGAGAGTGAGAACATAACGATATCCTCCGCGAGCCTCAACGCTCATTGGACCGCACACATCAGTATGTATGATTTCCAATAAGTTGGTTGCTCGCTTCATTGTTCCGGAGAACGGAGTCTTGGTCATTTTGCCCATAAGGCATGGTTCGCATGTGTCAAATGATTCATAATCGAGAGACTCTAAAAGTCCATCAGCATGGAGTTTCTTCATGCACTTTACACTAATGTGACCAAGGCGGCAGTGCCACAAGTATGTGGGACTATCATTATCAACTTTACATCTTTTGGTATTCACGCTATGAATATGTGTAACATCACGTTCGAGATTCATTAAGAATAAACCATTGACCATCGGGGCATGACCATAAAACATATCTCTCATATAAATAGAACAACAATTATTCTCGGATTTAAATGAGTAGCCATCTCATATTAAACGAGATCCAGATACAATGTTCATGCTCAAAGCTGGCACTAAATAACAATTATTGAGGTTTAAAACTAATCTCGTAGGTAAATGTAGAGGTAGCGTGCCGACGGCGATCACATCGACTCTGGAACCATTCCCGACGCGCATCGTCACCTCGTCCTTCGCCAGTCTCCACTTATTCCGCAGCTCCTACTTTGAGTTACAAATATGAGCAACGACACCGGTATCAAATACCCAGGAGCTACTACGAGCACTGGTAAGGTACACATCAATTACATGTATATCACATATACCTTTAGTGTTGCCGGCCTTCTTGTCCGCTAAGTATTTGGGGCAGTTCCGCTTCCAGTGACCCTTCCCTTTGCAATAAAAGCACCCAGTCTCAGGCTTGGGTCCATTCTTTGACTTCTTCTCGGCAGCTGGCTTACCGGGCGCGGCAACTTCCTTGTCGTCCTTCTTGAAGTTCTTCTTACCCTTGCCTTTCTTGAACTTAGTGGTTTTATTCACCATCAACACTTGATGTTCCTTTTTGATCTCTACCTCTGCTGATTTCAGCATTGAATATACTTCAGGAATGGTCTTTTCCATCCCCTGCATATTGAAGTTCATCACAAAGCTCTTGTAGCTCGGTGGAAGCGACTGAAGGATTCTGTCAATAACCGCGTCATCCGGGAGATTAACTCCCAGCTGATTCAAGCGGTTGTGCAACCCAGACATTTTGAGTATGTGCTCACTGACAGAACTATTTTCCTCCATCTTACAGCTGATGAACTTGTCGGAGACTTCATATCTCTCGACCCGGGCATGAGCTTGGAAAACCATTTTCAGCTCTTCGAACATCTCATATGCTCCGTGTTGCTCAAAACGCTTTTGGAGCCCCGGTTCTAAGCTGTAAAGCATGCCGCACTGAACGAGGGAGTAATCATCAGCACGAGGCTGCCAAGCGTTCATGATGTCTTGGTTCTCTGGGATGGGATCTTCACCTAGCGGTGCTTCTAAGACATAATCTTTCTTTGCATCTATGAGGATGATCCTCAGGTTCCGGACCCAGTCCGTATAGTTGCTGCCATCATCTTTCAGCTTGGTTTTCTCTAGGAACGCGTTGAAGTTGAAGTGGACATGAGCGTTGGCCATTTGGTCTGCAAGACATATTTGCAAAGGTTTTTAGACTAAGTTTGTGATAATTAAGTTCATCTAATCAAATTATTTAATGAACTCCCACACAGATTAGACATCCCTCTAGTCATCTAAGTGATACATGATCCGAGTCGACTAGGCCGTGTCCGATCATCACGTGAGACGGACTAGTCATCATCGGTGAACATCTCCATGTTGATCGTATCTTCCATACGACTCATGTTCGACCTTTCGGTCTCTTGTGTTCCGAGGCCATGTCTGTACATGCTAGGCTCGTCAAGTTAATCTAAGTGTTTTGCATGTGTAAATCTGTCTTACACCCGTTGTATGTGAACGTAAGGATCTATCACACCCGATCATCACGTGGTGCTTCGAAACGACGAACTTTTGCAACGGTGCATAGTTAGGGGGAACACTTTCTTGAAATTGTTATAAGGGATCATCTTATTTACTACCGTCGTTCTAAGTAAACAAGATGCAAAAACATAATAAACATCACATGCAATTATATAATAGTGACATGATATGGCCAATATCACATAGCTCCTTTGATCTCCATCTTCGGGGCTCCATGATCATCTTCGTCACCGGCATGACACCATGATCTCCATCATCATGATCTCCATCATCGTGTCTTCATGAAGTTGTCACGCCAACGACTACTTCTACTTCTATGGCTAACGCGTTTAGCAATAAAGTAAAGTAATTTACATGGCGTTCTTCAATGACACGCAGGTCATACAAAAAATAAAGACAACTCCTATGGATCCTTCCGGTTGTCATACTCATCGACAAGCAAGTCGTGATTCCTATTACAAGAACATGATCTCATACATCACAATATATCATTCATCATTCATCACAACTTTTGGCCATATCACATCACAAATCATATGCTGCAAAAACAAGTTAGACGTCCTCTAATTGTTGTTGCATGTTTTACGTGGCTGCAATAGGGTTCTAGCAAGAATGTTTTCTTACCTACGTAAAAGCCACAACGTGATTTGTCAACTTCTATTTACCATTCATAAGGACCCTTTTCATCGAATCCGCTCCAACTAAAGTGGGAGAGACAGACACCCGCTAGCCACCTTATGCAACTAGTGCATGTTAGTCGGTGAACCTGTCTCACGTAAGCGTACGTGTAAGGTCGGTCCGGGCCGCTTCCTCCCACAATACTGCTGAAGCAAAATAAGACTAGTAGTGGCAAGAAAGTTGACAACATCTACGCCCACAACAGATTTGTGTTCTACTCGTGCAAAGAGAACTACGCATAGACCTAGCTCATGATGCCACTGTTGCGGAACGTTGCAGAAAATAAAAAATTTCCTACATTTCACCAAGATCAATCTATGAGTTCATCTAGCAACGAGAGAGAGGAGTGCATCTACATACCCTTGTAGATCGTGAGCGGAAGCATTCAAGAGAACGGGGTTGAGGGAGTCGTACTCGTCGTGATCCAAATCATCGGAGATCTTAGCGTCGAACGGACGGCACCTCCACGTTCAACACACGTACGGTTGGGAAGACGTCTCCTCCTTGATCCAGCAAGGGGGGAGGATAGGTTGATGAAGATCCAGCAGCACGACGGCGTGGTGGTGGATGCAGCAGCGATCTCGGCAGGGCTTCGCCAAGCTTCTGCGAGAGGGAGAGGTGTAGCAAGGGGAGAGGGAGGCGCCAAGAGCATGGGTGCGGCTGCCGTCCCTCCCCTCCTCTTTATATAGGGCCCCTAGGGGGGCGCCGGCCCTAGGAGATGCAATATCCTAGGGGGGCGGCGGCCAAGGGGGTGGCTTGCCCCCCAAGGCAAGTGGAGGCGCCCTCCACCCCTAGGGTTTCCAACCCTAGGCGGAGGGGGGCCCAAGGGGGGCGCACCAGCCCACCAGGGGCTTGTTCCCCTCCCGCTTCAGCTCATGGGGCCCTCCGGGATAGGTGGCCCCACCCGGTGGACCCCCGGGACCCTTCCGGTGGTCCCGGTACAATACCGGTGACCCCCGAAACTTTCTCGATGGCCGAAACCTGACTTCCTATATATAATTGCTTACCTCTGGACCATTCCGGAACTCCTCGTGACGTCCGGGATCTCATCCGGAACTCCGAACAACTTTCGGTTTACTCCATACTCATATCTCTACAACCCTAGCATCACCGAACCTTAAGTGTGTAGACCCTACGGGTTCGGGAGACATGTAGACATGACCGAGACGCCTCTCCGGTCAATAACCAACAGCGGGATCTGGATACCCATGTTGGCTCCCACATGCTCCTCGATGATCTCATCGGATGAACCAGGATGTCGAGGATTTAAGCAACCCCGTATACAATTCCCTTTGTCAATCGGTACGTTACTTGCCCGAGACTCGATCGTCGGTATCCCAATACCTCGTTTAATCTCGTTACCGGCAAGTCACTTTACTCGTACCGTAATGCATGATCCCGTGACCAGACACTTGGTCACATTGAGTTCATTATGATGATGCATTACCGAGTGGGCCCAGAGATACCTCTCCGTCATACGGAGTGAAAAATCCCAGTCTCGATTCGTGCCAACCCAACAGACACTTTCGGAGATACCCGTAGTGCACCTTTATAGTCACCCAGTTACGTTGTGACGTTTGGCACACCTAAAGCACTCCTACGGTATCCGGGAGTTGCACAATCTCATGTTCTAAGGAAATGATACTTGACATTTGGAAAAGCTCTAGCTAAACGAACTACACGATCTTTGAGCTATGCTTAGGATTGGGTCTTGTCCATCACATCATTCTCCTAATGATGTGATCCCGTTATCAATGACATCCAATGTCCATAGTCAGGAAACCATGACTATCTGTTGATCAACGAGCTAGTCAACTAGAGGCTCACTAGGGACATGTTGTGGTCTATGTATTCACACGTGTATTACGATTTCCGGATAATACAATTATAGCATGAATAACAGGCAATTATCATGAACAAAGAAATATAATAATAACCATTTTATTATTGCCTCTAGGGCATATTTCCAACACCAACAACACAAACAACTCACGTCCGAGTTCATTGCTTACAGGTTATCCAACCAAATATCCACACTTCTAATAATGAGCATCAAGAGTGTCATTGACCTTGTGAAAGCCATCTTTCATTACAAGGTCAAGTACGGCAAGGCATGGAAGGTGAAGCAAGCCGCATTCAAGATGTTGTATGGCAATTGGGAGGAAGCATACAACCGACTCCCTAGGTTGTTGTTAGCTACGGCCACCACAAACCCAGGCATGGTTCACGTGGTTGAGCCTCATGGGCACCAAACATTGATTCACAACGGGAGGACCGTCCGAGTATTTGGTCGTGCATTTTGGGCCTTTGAGCAATGCGTGAGGGCTTTTGAGCATGGTCGGCAGGTCATCACCATTGATGGCACATTCTTGATGGGATAATACAAGGGCACTTTATTGGTTGCAATAGCAAGTGATGCCAATAACCGGGTGTTGCCTTTGGCTTTTGCTTTGGTTGAGGTGGAGAACAATGATAACTGGGAGTGGTTCTTGCGTCAACTGAGAACAAGGGTATTACCGGCTAAAAGGGAAATTTGTGTCATATCGGATCGCCATCCAGGAATTCTAAATGCGGTGGTGGTTGACATTCCCGGACATACAAAGTTGCACCATCGATGGTGCATGAGGCACTTTTGTGTAAACTTCTATAGGGCATGTGGTATCAAGGAGTTGGCCGATGATCTTCAGGATTGTTTTCTCGCTTTCACCAACAAGCGGTTTGCCACATTGTTCAATGCATTGCTCAGACACAAGAAAATTGACCCCGATGGTCATGAGTTTCTCAATAGGAACATTGTCGAAAGGAATATGTGGGCACGTGCTTTCGATGAAGATGGCCGGAGGTACGGTCAAATGACAAGCAATATGGCAGAATGCTTCAATAAGGTGCTCAAGGGTGTACGTGCATTACCCGTGACGGCAATAGTTCAATACACATTTGACAAGATGAATGTATACTTTTTAAAGTACTCAATGGAGACAGATAAGCAGATTGCTAGTGAGAACAAGGATAAGCACAAGTACAATTTCCCACCAAAGGTTGAAGAATGGTTGGAATTTCAATCATGAAAGGCAGACTCCCAAGAAGCTGTACTATATGACGACAACGAGTGGAAGTATGAGGTGAAAGAGCCTGGAGGAACCACAAACTATGGCCACCAACACGGAGGCCGGGCTTTCAAGGTCTCCCTAACACGGTGTGATTGCAGCTGCATGAGGCCATTGTTGCTTCATCTCCCATGCTCGCACTTGTTAAACACATCCCGTGTTAGGAATGTGGACGTCAATCACCCTCTTACCGTGAGGGAGTCAGAGTTCTCAATCATGGCGGTAAAGAATACATGGGCTCCACGGTTTCAGCCATACTTGGACCAATCACAATGGCCGGAGTATTATGGAGTTCAACTATGGCCGGACCCGGAATCGAAGGTCGTTAGACGGGGAAAACGTAAGACAAAGCATCTTAGAGGTGACATGGATGTATGGGGCCATGGTGGGGGTGGAGAATACGGCACCGACCAATTCCAAGAGCCTCATGAGCAATCCCGTTGTGGGGACTGCAGTCATGGGGGACACAACACAAGAACTTGTCCCAAACCAAGAAAGAGATCAAAGAAAAATGGTGCAAGCACAAGCCAAGCAAATGATAGCCAACCAAGTCAACCAAGGAGTAGCCAACCAAGTCAAACAAGTGGTGGAGTGCCAAACCAATCAAATCAAACAAGCCAATGAGGAACTAGACAACAAAGAGGGAGTCAACTAGGTCTTAGAAGAGGTCGTGGTGATGGTCTTAGCCGTGGTGGTGGTAGAGGCCATGGTCGTGGTCTTGGCCATGGTGAAGGCCTAGGCCGTGGTGATGGTCTTGGGCGTGGTGCTGGTCGTGGCCATGGTGAAGGCCTAGGTCGTGGTGCTGGTAGAGGCCGTGGTGCTGGTCTTGGCCGTAGTGCTGGTAGAGGCCGTGGTGGTGGTAGTAGAGGCCGTGGTGGTGGTCTAGGCCGTGGTGCTGGTGGAGGCCGTGGTGGTGATCTTGGCCTTGGCGGCGGCCGTAGTGGAGGAATGTTCTCTTGGCTCAATGGACCATTGTCGTATGTGACTTACTATGATCTTGTTCTTTTGGCTCAATGCTTGTGTTGTCATTTTGTATTGTGTGACTAACTATTATATTGCCATTTTCATAGGTATGGAAACAATGAAGGGGGTGGAGGACACGGAGGGGGAAGGTGAGATCCCTTGGTGGTGGGAGCAGGGAGAAGAAGAAGAAGAAGAAGAAGATAGGAAGAAAAAAGAAGGGACAAGAACCGTGACCTTCTTATGAACCTTGTGTTTTGGCTCAATGACTATGTGCTTTGGCTCAATATTTGTGTATTACTATGTGATTGGACTACTCTATTGCTATGTGTGTATGACTATGTGATTTGGACAAGTATATGTGCTATGTGTGTATGACTATGTGATTGGACTACTCTTTCTGTGTTTTGGACTACTACATGTAATTTGGATATGATTATGTGCCATCTATGTGAATCACAAAAAAAAGCACTAGGCATTTGAAAAAAGAATGTAGTGCAGCGCCTAAGGACAAGGCGCCACACTACACAGTGCAGCGCCTTGACCTCAGGCGCTGCACACTGACTTAACAATTTTGTGGGTGCAAAAACTACTGGAACGGTTTTGTTGCTCTC
This sequence comes from Triticum aestivum, assembly GCF_018294505.1. Lineage (NCBI taxonomy): Eukaryota > Viridiplantae > Streptophyta > Magnoliopsida > Poales > Poaceae > Triticum > Triticum aestivum. The sequence goes on from NC_057804.1 coordinate 84,164,545, forward strand.
TGGACTAGCATGTCCAGGAGTGCAGCGTCTAAGGTCAAGGCGCCACACTACATAGTGCGGCGCCTTGCCCTTAGGCGCTACACACTTGGACATGCCAGTCCAGAGAGCAACAGAACTGTTCCAGTAGCTTTTGCACCCAAAAAATGCTAAGTCAATGTGCATCGCCCAAGGAAAAGGCGCTGCATTGTACTGTGCAGCGCCGAACGGCTTGGCGCTGCATAGTACAATGCAACGCCTTTCCCTTAGGCGATGCACACTAACTTAGCAATTTTTGCGGTGCAAAAGCTACTGGAATGGTTCTGTTGCTCTCTGGACTGGCATGTCCAAGTGTGCGGCGCCTAAGGGCAAGGCGTTGCACTGTGTAGTGTGGCGCCTTGCCCATAGGCGCTGCACACCTGGACATCTATTAGGCTGCACCAACTCCCTCCCACCCATCCCCACCCCACACACCCCCACCCACCCCCACTACTAGGGAAAAGGCAGCAGCAGCACGGGTTTTAGGTGTATCAGTAGCGCGGGTAGCGGCGCTACTAATAAGGCTCTACAGCTAACACATAGCAGTAGTGCGTGCTCACCGGCGCTACTGCTACACAAGTGTAGTAGCAGCGCGGTTAGCGGAAGCTCGCTACTGCTAGTAGCTCTAGCGCGCTTTTCCTGGACGCGCTACTGCTATCACGGCGCTGCTGCTAACTTTTATACACTCGCTACTGCTAATTTAAGTAGTTTTTTGTTTTTTTCGGCATATTTGTTTTGTATTTGAATAGGCTTTATAGAAGAATCTTTAGCACATAGAAATGTCATCATGATACACATACAAATGCCTGCGAGATCACAAATGTAATCGTAGCATATACATACAAATAGTCTCATCATAATCATCATCCAACACCAAGTGGTATCTTGTCATCATCTCGAAAATAGCAATACATGCAAGTCTCGAATACTTACAACTACAACAACATCATCCATCTAAACAAAGGGATACGCAAGAAGAGCTACCACTATGAGTGAGAGCGGAACTATGCAGTACATGAGGTGGCGGTTACGAGTCCTCTCTCGCGCTAGCGTGAACCTCAAGTAACTAGCTTCTCCTTCTTGTCTGCTTTTGAAGCCTTTATGGTTGGCGCCCGTGAACCCATTCACTTGCGCCTGACACTCATGCCACTTGTTTTACACCCCCAGAACCTTCCCTTTGTACACGACATAGCAATTCCATCTCGCCATCAAGAAACTAGGTACCTGTTAGAGATGCATGTTCATGAAGAGGATGTACAATCATATATATGCAACAAAATATACTAGAGCAACACCGAAAAAGAAAGGGTTAGCAACTAGATGCAACATATAGTATGCAAATTAATTAACTAGAGGTACGCAAGTCATCGTACGCAAACTAACAAAGTAGCGTTACACAAGTTCGGCAGGGACCATGGACATCACAAAGTTTCATCGCTACAAAAAGTATACAAGTTCAACCGACACATATCATCATCATCGGCATCATAAATCACTAGAAGTTCCATCCTTCCATATCATCGAGGATGAACCCTAGCTTCTTGAACGGCGTGAGGTCTAGACGTTGCATGCCTATGCGAGTTCGGACGTCAGCTCGCGATATAGGGCCGTGGTGGAACATCGCCTTCTCATCGACGACTTCTTTCATGGTGTTCGACATGTTTCCTATGATTAAGTGTCCTCATTTATTTCTAAAAGTATGAATAAATGATAAATGACATAAAAATAAATCTATGTGCCAGCACTCGATATGCCAACTATGTAGCACAAATCATGCCTTTATTCACGGGAAATTTTGGCACGACCTTTGCTAAAAGATGGACATATCGAGCGCCTGAAATTCACTGGAACGGAAATGAATCAACATTCCCGCGTAACATAGGCCACTTAGATCATTTTCCAAACATGACATATCCACATATCACATGTCCAGTTCAAATTTGCATATAAATTCAGCTAATTTTGAAACCTAGCTAAACTCATAACTAAATAGATAACCTAATTAACATACTGCCCTAACTAAAAACTAAGTAAATTAACCGAAGAACCCTAGCAGAGAGAGAGAGTGGGAGGGGAGGTTTACAGAGGGTGCAGCGGTGAGGAGGCAGGCTCGACGACTGCCGAGGTTGGGAGGGGAGGAAGCAGAGGAGGGAGGCGAGGGCCGACGGGTTGGGGGCGAGCGCTCCGGGGTCGGGGGCGAGCGCCGGTGCCGGGGCGAGCGTCGGGGTCGGGGTCGGGGGCGAGGGCGGGGTCGGGGGCGAGCGCCGGGGTCGAGGGCGAGCGACGGGGGAAGAGAGAGTGGGGATTTGGGGGGAAAAGGCGGGATGAAGCAGGGATAGTGAGAATTTTGGGTTAAGTGGACGTAGCAGCAGCACGTTTGGCCAAAATGCGCTGCTACTACCTTCAGTAGCTGTAGCGATTTGTATGAAACGCGCTACTACTACCTTCAGTAGTTGCAGCAGTTTATACGAAAAGTGCTGCTACTACCTTCAGTAGCTGTAGCAGTTTATACGAAACGCGCTACTACTACCTTCCAGTTTTCCTTTTTCTTTTCCTTTATTTTCTCCCACTTTTATTTCCAGAGGGCAGTGAACGAAGGGAGGGCGATATATATTGCATCATCTGACGGTTAAATATGTATGCCAAATAGGAACATATATATTATATCATTGGACCCATGCATAATAATGGCTAAGTGTGTATACAAAATAGGAACATATATATATATATATATATATATATATATATTAGATCATTTGACCGATAACATACGGTTCCTCATCGCTGATGTTTTCGTTTTTGAGTCAGCTTCTTTCCCTTCTTGTTCGTCGAAGAATAATTGAGCCCCTCATTGTGACTTTGCCTTTTCCATGGAGTACAATTTTTCTTAGGTAATGTAGTATTGATTCTTCTTTTGACATATACTTCATCATCATTGTCATCTTCCCTCATTGGGTTGCCTTACTGATCATAGTCTTCCTCGTTGGTGACTCCATCCATTCCAATGATGTTCCTTTTGCCTGTCCTCAAGACAACACGACTGGGATTGCATGGGTCGGTTATGAAGAAGCATTGTGTCACGTGCTTAGCGTGTACCCATGGCTCGTTTTTTGTGATAGCGTTCACGGTAGCGCTCTTGGCGTCGGGTATACTCATGGTAGTGAAAATCCGGTTTTCACTTTCGACATTCTTTGCCCATCTGATACAGAACATCGTCATGTTGTGCAGTCCAGAGTAGTCAAGCTCCCAGATCTCCTTGACCTTTCCATAAAATCGTTCAGTTGCGCCGTTGTCGCTGCCGGTCATGCATTCCATCGTCACCCCTGAGTTCTGATCATCATTGTCCATATCTTTGGCCTCCGTGTAGAACGTGTATCCGTTGATATCATATGCCTGATAGGTTACGAGGTTGGGCGAGTGGCCATGTGCTAAGGCGTATATGAGCAATTCGTCCTTAGAGCCCTCCTCCGAGGGATTAGCAATAATATGCTCTTTGAACCAATGCAGGAAAGTGGAGTTGTGCTCTCTAGTAACTTCTGCGTTCGTCCTGCATACCCCCCCGGTCACGATACTTCTTTGCGATAATTTCTTTGTGCTGTGCCACGAAAGGATCTACCTCGTCTAGGTGTTGTAGCACTACCAAGTTTGCTCTGTCAAAGTCGCTGCGTCGATCTGAGTATGCCACGTGCAGTTCCCTGCGACCGTTGCAATGACCATCTCCTTCGAGCCTCACATCATGCTTGTTAACGGGCAAACCAATACTAACACCAGGCGGCTGGTCTGCGCCATATAGAAAATTTTCACAGAAAGAGATGCACTCTTTTGTCAAATAGCCCTGGACGATGCTTCCATACGAACGGGACATGTTACGAACGAATCCTTTGATGATCCCATTCATCCTCTCAAACGGCATCATGTTGTGCAGGAATGACGGCCCCAGGTCTATTATGTCATCCACAATATGGACACACATATGCACCATCACGTCAAATAACGCGGGCGGGAAGTACATCTCAAGCTCATTCAGTATCACAACGATCTCTTCCTGTAGCCTTCGGAGCTGCTTCACACTGATCGACTTTCGAGAGATGACGTCGAAAAAGTTGCAGACACCAATAAGCGTGTCACGGACGTGCTTATCCATTATCCCTCTAAGGGCAACAGGTAGTATCTGCATCATCATCACATGACAGTCATGAGACTTCATCCCTCTAAACCTTTTCTTGTCCGTGTCTAGATATCTGCTTATCTTTCCACAGTAACCGGCACTAACTTTGACTCCGGTAAGGCACTTAAAGAAGGCATTGATCTCAGCCTGACTTAAGGTGAAGCAAGAAGGGGGGCAATAATCCTCTTTCTTTATTTTCTTACCCTTCTTCTCCCGTGCCTCTGTCTCCATCTCTATTTCGTCTGACATTTTACGGGGCGGCATGTGCAGATCTTCCCCGATTTTCAAATCTTGCAAGTCTTTTCTTGCCTTCGGCCCATCCTTGGTCTTATCCGGCATGTTCATCAGTGTTGCGAGCAAGCTCTCAAGGACATTCTTACAAATATGCATTTGATCAAGGCAATGAGGTGTATCGAGTTTGTGCCAGTACTCCAAGTCCCAGAACACAGACCTCGTCTTCCATACCTTCAGCAGCGGGTCCGGCGCCTTTCTCATCGTCTTTCCCGGCGAGGGGCACTCCTTCCAGTTTTTCAAAAGCTCATCGATTTCGGCACCGCTCCGCTTACGTGGAGGTCCTCGATGCTCAGTGTGACCATTGAATAGATCTCCACGGTTTCTCCACGGGTCGTCCTGTTCAAGCCATCTTCGATGCCCCATGTACACGATTTTCCCAGACCCGCCATCTTTCCTTGACGTTAGCTGCTGAGACGTCGTATCATCCATGCACCGCGTGCATCCGCAATATCCATGGCACACCTGGCCTGCCACATATCCGTAACCGAGATAGTCCTGCACTGTCGTGATCAGAGCGGCTCTCATGTTGAAATACTCGCCTTTGCTGGCGTCCCATGTCTTGGCCGGTGTTTTCCATAACGTGTCTAGCTCCTCTTGAAGTAGCCCCAAATACAAATTAATATTATTTCCTGGTTGTTTCGGCCCTTGAATAAGCATGCTCATGTGAATGTACTTCGATTTCATGCACAACCAGGGGGGAGGTTGTACATCCATACAAACACGGGCCATGTGCTATGGTTGGTGTTCAGGTTGCCAAAAGGATTCATGTCATCGGTACACGCGCCGAGCACGATGTTCCTTGCATCACATTCAAAATACCGATAGAAGCTGTTCAACGCTCTCCACTGGCTTCCATCCTTCACGTGTCTCAGCTTCAGATCATCTCCATCGTCGGGCTTCTTCCTCTCCGCGTGCCAGCGCATTAGCTTTGCTTCCTTGGGATCTACAAAATACCTCTGAAGACGGGGAGTGATCGGTAAGTACCATACAACTTTCTGGGGACATTTCTTCCCGGCCTTCTTGTATCGAGAAGCATTGCACACCGGACAGCTTGTTTTTTCCGCATGCTCCTTCCGATAAATTATGCAATCGTTGATGCATGTATGGTATCTAACGTGTGGCAGATCAAGAGGGCACACGATCTTCTTGGCCTCATCAACACTAGTAGGACATAGATTACCCGTGGGAAGAACATCCTTTAGGTACTTGAGATGCTCATCGAGGCTAGTGTCGGTCCATTTGTTTTTAGCCTTCGTCTTCAGGAGTTGGAGTGTCAAACTCAAGCGGGTCACCTCAGGATTGCAACCATCATACAATGGAGTGTTCGAGTCTACCACCAGTTGCTCTAGCTTAGCCTCCTCTCTAGAAGCAGCTCTCTCGGTACTCGTCTCCTTGCGAAGCAATGCTTGAACATGAGGGTCCCGCACGATTGAACTTAGTACCGACGAACTCTGCTGCGTGGAGTCCATGTCGTTCTCTCTGCCGCCATGTCCGGCCCCTTCTCCTCCGCCATGTCCGGCCCCTTATCCGCCGCCATGTCCGGCCTCTTCCCCGCCACCATTATCGATCATCTCTTCGTCTAGCCCCGTGTCATCATTGCCTGCCCCGTCGGCATCCTCAACATCGTCATCCTCATCTTCAGGTATCCACCGAGTATAGCCATCCATGAAACCAGTCATGAGCAGGTGCGCTCCGACACGACCATCATCATAGGGGTCGAGCCAAACTATTCCTTTGCATTTTTGACACGGACATAAAACCTCTGTCCGGTTATTTTCTTTCATGTCCTGCACCACCGACCGCAACCACCTGTCCACCATCGTTCCACTGACAATCGTCAACTCTGCACAGTAAAAATAAACAAATTGATTATAAAAATGCGTGCATGCATCAAAGTCATACAAAAATTCGGCATGACCTTCCCTAAAAATAGAACATATATGGATCTAGAGTTTGCCCGGAATTCACCAAAACGGAAATAAATCGACATTTCGGCAAAACAGAGGCAACTCAAAAGCACAATTTGGCGTCAACTCATGCCACACACACAATTTCCACAAACATATCACACACACATAAACATATTTCCATTTTGCAAAAGCATGAAATTTTCATCACCTATCTCGAGATCGAGCACACGGTGGAGATGATGTTGTAGGGAGATCAAAAGTGCACAAAGCTCTTCTTGACAAACATAGATCTAGTTAGGGGGCAAATAGGTCACTTAACTAAATCCTACATCTACCTAGCTACCTAATTTGGGAGGAGACAACTTCAACTAGTGGAGGGGAAGGAAAAAGAGAAAGGAGATGCATTAATGGAGGTGGTGTAGTTAGGTAGGAGTAATGAAGAGAGAGAAAGGTAGATAGAAGAGAGAGAGTAATGGGGGAGAAGTATTGAGGAAGAAGAAGAGTGAGAGTGAGAGCATGTGGGAGGTAGGGGAAAGGAAAGAGAGGAGGAGGAGGGGGACGGTGGGGAAAAGGTGGTGGGTTGGTGCGGATTAGCAGTAGCGCGGGACGTAAAATGCGCTACTGATAAGGAAGTAGCAGCAGCGCGCTTTTGTCAGAAGCGCTACTGCTAACTGGGACAAAAAGTGTGTCCAATTTGAAAATTAACAGCAGCGACCTCAGAAAAACCGCGCTACTACTACAGCTTTAGCAGTAGCGCGGCTAGCGATACCGCGCTGCTACTAAATGGAGGTGAGGGGGCACTGTCGGTCGATATTTGTAGCAGCGCATGTTACACAGAGCGCGCTACTGCTAAACACTCATCAGTAGTGGGTTTTCCACACCCGCGCTACTGCTAATTAGCAGCAAGGCTCCGTTTTGAGCCGCGCTGCTACTAAGATTCTGTGTATAGGGTTTTCCCTAGTAGTGCCCACACAAACCCGAGGCTCAGTGCCTCCCCTCTGCCCTCCTCTCTCCCCCTCTCAGATCCTTCTCAGATCCGGAGTATTTGACCGTGGATTCCGAAGCCAACCCCTCCCTTAAGGTAATCTCCTCTGATCCCCTCGTTTCCATCCATAGGAATGGTCACATTTGCTCAAATCTTGCTAGTTTGGGGAAACCCTAGTTTTTTCTTGGATTTGGAAATTTGAGTTGAATCATGTTATGTTTCTTTGGTAATTTGGTATGGTTAGGCTTTCATAGTATGCTAGGGTGAAAGTGCAATATTGCACTAAATTGTTGTTGACATCTATGACAACTTCATTTGTGTTTCTAACCACATGCTCTAAGTGTTAACAGCCCTGATTAAGTCAAAGTGAAGCATGGATGGTTATTCTCTCTTTTACTGGAAAAAGGAAAAGCAGTGTGCTCAAGAAAAGTAGAAGTTTCATCAAGTTTTCTTATCTCTTGAGTCCTTAGGGCAGCCGCACTATTAAGAGGGGGTGCATCATAAAAACATCTAGGGAATCAACTTACCTTCTCACACTGTTCTAAAAATCCTAGTGGCATGTTTCTGTTCAGGCCGGAACTTCCGGGGACCGGAAGGTCCGAGAAGCTTCCGGGGTACCCAGAAAAACTGCACTTTTCGTGCAATCTCTCTGTCCCCTGTTTCTGCAGCTTCCGGGGTACAAATGAGTGGTGCAAACTCTCTGTGTATCCCGGAACCTGGCCGGAACTTGGCAAGAACTTCCGGGGTTTGGGACTTCCGTCCATCGCCGGAACTTCCGGGCTACGCATAAATCTGCCTCCAACGGCCAGATTTCATCCCCACCTATAAATAGTCTGCTTCTTCCTCACGAAGGGGTTGACGACTCCATTGCTCTCACCTCCATGTTCACACCTTGATTTATTGGAGATCTCCCTCCTTAGCCAACCAAAGCTCTTGATCTTTTGAGTAGTGAAGGAGAAGTGCTCGATCTACACATTCACCAAAGCAAAAGTTGATTCCCCCTTTGTTTTTGTGGTGCATCTTGTTACTCTTGGAGGTTGGAGACTCCTAGGCGATAGGAGTGCTCCGGTGAGGAATCGACCATTGTGATTACCCCCGGTAAAGTTTGTGAGGGTTTGGAGACCACCCCAAGGTCTACCACAGTGGTTTAGAAACGCCTCCGTGGTGTTGTCTCAAAGGGAGAATAGGGTGAGCCTTCGTGGCGTTGGTGTGCCTTCGTGGTAACATCCACCTCTCTGACGGCGACTAGCTTCCCTCCAACGAAGTGAACATCGGCATACATCCTCGTCTCGCGGAGTTGCGGTTATTCCTAACCCTAACTCTCTACTTGTGGTTACTTGTCTCTTAGCACTTACTTACATCATATTGTGCTTGCTTATTTAGGTGCTTGTGTTACTTGCTTAGTACTTAGTACTCACTTGCAATTGTTAGGCTCACCTTCATATTCCGCATTATTGCCTAAATTGCTAAGTAATAATTAAAATTTGTAAGTGTACCTATTCACCCCCCCCCTCTAGGTCCATCTCGATCCTTTCAATTGGTATCAGAGCTCATGCTCTATTCTTGTGGCTTAACCACCCTAGAGCAAGATGAACCCGGATGGTACTCCCCTGGTTGCAGATCCGAAGGATAAAGGCGAGGCTTCCTCTGAAGTCAAGTCCTTTACATGTGAGGATCTGGAACGGGCCCTTGCTAAGCAAAAATAGGATCATGATGCTTCTCTTGAGGCCTTGGTCCAAATGAGATTAGTCAAGTTGTCCATGGTGCTTGCACCACTCTCGAGTGGTGCGGCTTCGAGGCTAACTATGCCTGCTTCGTCACTTGGTCAACAACCTCCTAGCAATGAACACGCCAGTGTTCCTTGCCTTTATGAAAGACCTCAGGTTGAGAAACCAAGATATAATCCTCAAGGCAAACCTCCTTTACTTAGTGCTACTTTTGATTTTGCTTTGTGGAGAGTTGCTATGCAGGATCATCTTCGACATGGAAATGATGAGATGCTGGAGATAATGGAGTATGGTTATCATGTGGTTGATCCAAAGAACCCTACACCAAGAGAAATTTATGACAAGAATCTCAATGACACTGCAATCATGTGTATAAGGAGAGGTATGGATGAAAAGCAAAGAAGACCGTTCATAGACATCACAAGTGCCAAGGAACTATGGGAAAGTATTATAAGATCCAAGACTGGCACCTCTACCCTCCGGAGTGCTCAATATGAAATTGCCAAGGGGCAATTGCAAAACTTTTGTATGGAGAAAGGTGAAACCCCCAATCAACTCCATGAGTGTCTCATGACTCTCACTGCCGACATTGAGTCATGTGAGTGTGACAAGACACAAGATGGATTCAACATGACTAAGAGATTCCTTGTGGATAAGTTGCTTCATGCTCTTGACCCATATCACCATCAAATGGTGTGGGACATAAGACAACACCATACCTTCAAGGAAATGACTACATATGACATCATATCCACCTTCCAACTATTTGAAGAGTCAAAGGCTAATGCCACAAAACATCTTGCCATGCATGGTACCCCATCATCAAAGATCAATCTTGCATTGAAGGCCAAGCATGTATGTGAAGATGAGCAAAGTGAAGAAGAAGAAGAAGAAGATGATGATGATGAAAATGGTGATAAGATTGAATCCGATGAGGGCCCTTCATATGAAGACATGGCTCTCTTTGTCAAGAAGTTTAGCGCGGGAAAATTCAAGGGAAGATTTCAAAAGAAGAAAGTAAGAAAATGCTACAACTATGAAGAAACCAACCACTTCTCAAACGAGTGCCCTTATGAGAAGAGAGAAGATAAAGCAAGGTTTCCCAAGACCTTTCCCAAGAAGAAGTTGCCAAATCCTTTGAACTCCAAGCTCAAGAAGAGAGATGGGAAAGCAATGGTTGCTCAAGAAGAATCCGATCCGGATGATGTTAGTGGTGTTGCCGGAGTTGCTCAAGACTCTCAAAACACTTTGAGGTTAGTAAACAAGAGTGGTGATGTGGTCACCTACAACTACATGAAAGACTACAAGGGCAACGCTCACAAGTGCCTAATGGCAAAGGCTGTGGTAGAAGATGGAGAGGACCAAAGCCCTCCAAACAAAGTCAAGGTAACTCCACGATCAAATCCTCCTCTTTTCACTCCTTCTACTCCTAGTGATGAGTATCTTGATGCGAAGCATAGTTATGAGGATGATGATCTAGATGATCCTATGCTTGCTAAACTTGATAAGTTCATGTGCTCCCTCAAAGGAAAGAAGCTCACTATGTTTCGCATGCTTATGGAGATGGTGAGTGAGCACACCATCACCATTAAGGAACTCAAAACCCTCGTCACCGAGGAAAAGGAAAAATGTGAAATCCTTGAGCGGAAAGTCCAATATGAGGAAGCACGAAATGATGAACTATGCTTAAAAATTGGTGCAAATATTGATGTTCATACTGGTGATCTTGCCTCCTTGAAAAAGGCTATTGACACTTGTGAAGAGTTGATGAATGATAAAAGTAAGCTTGTAAAGTCTCATGCTTCTCTCTCTAAGGATTGTGAGCTTCTATCCGTGTCTCTCAAGACTAAGGAAGAAGAGCTCACCCTTCTTACAAAGAGTTTTGAGACGTTGAAACTTACTTATCTTGAAACTCTAGCCAAGGCTTACTCTTCTCCTATTATCAATGTTGATGCTTGTACTACTAACTCTAGTAGTGATCTAGCATCTATTCTTGAGGAAAATCGCTTTCTCAAGGCTCAAATCGAGAAAGGTCCCATGACATGTGCTCAAGGGAAAAAGAACCTTAATGAGATATTGAGCCAACACAATGAGGTGTTTGCCAAAGAGGGGCTTGGGTTTGACCCAAGCACAAGCAAGAAGAAGACGTCCTCTCAGAAGTGTACAACCCCTCTAAAGGAAACATTTGTGAGAGAAGGGCACAAGGAGAAAGGTAAGGTTGTTAGTGGGAAGTCCACAAGGGGCATGCCCACTCTCAACAAGCCAAAAGAGTTCATGCCTCCATCCTATGTACTTCGTAAGACTAAGGATGGAGAAGTTTATGCAAAATTTGTTGGTCCTCGAAATGCATTCCGGTTCTATGCTATTTGGGTCCCAAAGACCTTTGTGACTAACGTGAGAGGTCCCATTGCAAAATGGGTGCCTCTAACCAAGTCATAATTGTGTGTAGGTTGCCTTCTCCGGTGGAGTAAAATGGGTGATTGATAGTGGTTGTACCAATCATATGACCGGAGATAGCAAATTGCTCTACGATTTCATGGAAGCTATTCAACCATTCATGAGCATTATGTTTGGTGGAGGTTCAAAAAGACAGGTACTCGGGTTGGGCAAGGTGGCTATCACAAATGACATGTCTCTTGCAAATGTCATGCTTGTCCAATCCCTTAAATGCCATTTGCTTTTTGTTCGCCAATTGGCTTCTGTTGGTTATAATACACTCTTTGGACTAACGGATGTGAAAGTCTTTAAGAGAGATACTCTCGAAGTGGCCTTTGTTGGAGAGTTGGATGGCAATCTTTACACGGTTGATTTCTCAAAAGAGAGCACATTCCATGCAACTTGTCTAATGGCCAAGGCTGACAAGGGGTGGCTATGGCATCGCCGGCTAGCCCATGTCGGCATGAGAAATCTTCAAGATCTCTTAAAGGGGAATCACATCCTTGGACTAACCAATGTCTCTTTTGAGAAAGATCGTGTGTGGTGCATGCATAGTCGGGAAGCAACATCAATCAAAGCACCCACCCAAGAACATAGTATCTACTTCAAGGCCCCTGGAGCTCCTTCATGTGGATCTTTTTGGGCCTCCTTCATGGGATAGTCTTGGTGGGAAAAAGTATGGACTTGTCATTGTTGATGATTACTCAAGATATACATGGGTATTCTTCCTCAAGTCCAAGGACGAAACAAAGATCACCTTCATTGATTTTGCCAAGCAAGCACAACGCAAGTTTGACAAAGAAATATTGGCAATAAGAAGTGACAATGGCTCTAAGTTCAAGAACTATACCTTGGAAGAATTCCTTAGTGATGAAGGGATTGGGCATCAATATTCAGCTCCATACACTCCTCATCAAAATGGTGTAGCCGGAAGGAAGAACCGTACACTTGTAGAGATGGCAAGGTCCATGTTGGATGAATACAAGTCACCACATAGTTTTTGGGCCGAAGCTGTCAACACCCCATGCCATGCATCAAACCGGCTCTTCCTCCGCGCTATATTGGAAAAGACTCCATATGAGCTTCTAACTGGGAACAACCCAAATGTCAAGTACTTTCGTGTATTTGGGTGCAAATGTTTCATCCTCAACAAAAGAGAACGGTTAGGAAAATTTCAATCCAAAACAATTGAGGGTATATTTGTTGGCTATGGATCAAACTCTCACGCCTATAGAGTCTACAACAAATCCAATGGATGTGTTGTAGAAACTTGTGATGTGGTGTTTGATGAATTTAATGGATCCCATGGGGATCAAGTTGATCTAAGTGATGTAGGTGAAGAAGATTCTTCTCAAGACATTTTGACCATGGGTGTTGGTGCTTCTTCCTATGGAACAAGAACCTCATGATGATGAAGAAGAAGATGGAAGTCTCACACATCATCAAACTACTTCAACACCAATACCATCACAAGCTCCTATTGCTCAACCGATGCCCTTAGACCAAGTAGAAGAAGATGATCAAGTTCCTCTTCATGATAATCTTCAAGAACAAGATCATCATCAAGGGCAAGAACAAGAAAGTCCAATCATTGATGATGAACCTCAACAAATGCATTATGAACAAGAAGATCTTCCTCCACACATTAACGATCCATATGTTGAGGACGTGGATGATGGACATGAAGTTGAACCTCGTGAAACCCTTACCTCCATCATGCCTCGAGTGGCCGGTCGTGTTGATGTTGACAAAATTCTCACCGGCACATCGGAAGGTAGAGTCACTCGTAAACATTTGACAAACTTTTGTGCTCACTTCTCGTTTGTGTCTAGTGTTGAGCCCCTCAAGGTACAAGATGCATTGATAGACAACGATTGGCTCGTTGCTATGCAAGAAGAGTTGAACAGTTTTGAATGCAACCAAGTGTGGTCAGTAGTCAAGAGGCCACCTATCGAGCACAACGTCATTGGAACAAAATGGATTTTCAAGAACAAACAAGATAAGAATGGTGTAATCATCCGCAACAAGGCAAGGTTAGTGGCACAAGGGTACTCACAAGTTGAAGGTTTGGACTTTGGTGAGACCTTTGCCCCCATTGCCCATCTTGAATCCATTTGCATCTTACTTGCTTATGTTGCTTTCAATTGCTTTACATTACATCAAATGGATGTGAAGTGCTTTCCTTAATGGTCCTCTACAAGAAGAAGTATATGTGTCACAACCACCTGGGTTCGTTGATCCCGATCACAAAGACTATGTGTACAAACTTCATAAGGCTTTGTATGGCCTCAAACAAGCACCTCGTTCTTGGTATGATCAATTAAAGAAGTTTCTACTCGATGATGGTTTTGTGAGAGGGGTGATTGATCCCACTCTTTTTACTAAGAGGGATAAGGGTGATTTGATCTTATGCCAAATATATGTAGATGATATCATTTTTGGTTCTCCTAACCTTCATTTGTGCAAGAATTTTGCGGCTTCAATGACCAAGAATTTTGAAATGTCACTCGATGCGGATTTGAAGTTCTTCCTCGGATTTCAAATTCAACAATTTCAAGAAGGAATTTTCTTGTCTCAAGCAAAATACCTCAAAGATATCCTACAGAAGTTTGGTATGTCCGATGCTAGTCCATGTAAGACACCCATGCCAACCAAAACTACACTCACTGAAGACACAAATGGTATCCCTTTCGACCCATCTAAATACCGCTCTATGATTGGTTCATTGCTTTATCTTTGTGCATCTAGACCAGACATCATGTTTAGTGTATGCATGTGTGCTAGATTTCAAGCTTCCCCTAGGGAAAGTCATCATAAGGCGGTTAAGCATATTCTTAGATACCTTGTTCACACCCCAAAGTTGGGTCTATGGTACCCCAAGGATGCTAAGTTTGATCTCATTGGGTACACGGATGCGGATTGGGCTGGAGACAAAGTGGATCATAAGTCCACCTTCGATGCATGTCAGTTTCTTGGGCGCTCCTTGGTAAGTTGGTCCTCGAAGAAACAAAATTGTATTGCCCTCTCTACCGCAGAAGCTGAATACATTGCAACCGCCAGTTATGCAACTCAATTACTATGGATGAGGCAAACTTTGAAGGATTACAGTATCACCTATAGACATGTGCCTCTTCTATGTGATAATGAAAGTGCCATCAATATTGCTGAGAACCCCAAGGATCATACCCGCACCAAGAACATTGATATTAGGTATCACTTCTTGAGAGATCATGTTGAAAAGGGTGATATTCACATTGATCACATTTGTACAGATTTGCAACTAGCAGATATTTTCACCTAACCATTGGATGAAGCAAGGTTTTGTCGACTTAGGCGTGAACTCGGTATCTTGGAGCTTGATAACATTATGTGAAATCTAGTACTCATCCATGCACTTACTTCATGTCTTGTCTAGATGTAGGCATGTATTTAGGGGGAGACATTCAACTCATGCGTTATCTCACCCTATATGATGCATAAATAAACCAAACACTCTCAAAGTTACTATGTTACCACTGTGTGACTTAGTACTTTAAATGATGGAGTTGTGATGTTGGGCTCAAGGTTAAAATCTTTGCAGTGCCAAGTCGCGTATACTCAAACATGGTGGACTCGTCCACCGCCCTCTCTTAGAGAGGCTGGACTTATTCTCTTCTTATTACTTTTGTGTTCTGTGTGTTTGTCCGGTGTTCTTTTTTGTTCTCTACTTGGGTGTTCTCGTTGTTGCTCTTGTGCTTTGCCCCTAGCTCAGGTTCTACCCAAGACTCTCTCATCTCTAAACCATCTGATATTTGTCTAGTTCACAAGCTTTAACTCATAACCATATAAATGTTGATGTGGTGTGTGGTGGTCTTGGGAGCTTTCGGACTCCATCCCTCTAGTTCTCAGGAGTTCAGAGAGGCTTTAATCTCTCTAGATATCCCGGAACTTCCGGGGTGCGCCCGGAACTTCCGGCCACCAGAACTTCCGGCCTTGCCCGGAACTTCCGGGCGTCACGGGTCGTGGGGCACTTATTAAGGGCAGGGGCTCACAAAGGGGTCTTTTCCCCTTTCTCCTCTGTTCCACTGCTCTCCTTCCATGCGGCGCCCCTCACCCTTCGACGACTTCCGTGGTGAGATGTCGGCCCCCGGAACCTCCGGCTCCTTCTTCCCTTTCATCGTGCTTGGAGGGGATCTGTCCTCTCCACCATCTCCATGGAGGAAGGTAACCTAAGCTTCTCTCTGCTCTCTCTAGATTCCTAGGGATTGTAGGCTAGGCTTATGGTTCTAGAATAAATACACACTTCACATCTCGAGTCCTGCATCCGTTTTAGATCTGTAGCACTCCATGCCTTTCACTTCTCGTTGGTCGATCTATGTCTGTCCCGTGCTTAACTTTGGAAGGAGCCCTGCGACCATGCTGGTGCCCGGAACTTCCGGGCGGGCCGGAACTTCTGGCCTCGCTATGGTTTCCATATTCGGGATGGGCCAATACTTTCGTCGGCCAGAACTTCCGGGTTCCCCGGAACTTCCGGCTCCCGGAACTTCCGGCCTCCTCAGAACTTCCGGCCTAAGCAGAGTTCTGTCAAAATTCCTCGAGCAGTGAGATTCTTTGATTTTCCTTTTTTAGGCTTGTGTACTTATTCTGACGCCATGCTCAGCAGGAGGATCTGGTTCGCGTGCTCACTCATCTAAGGTGTATGAACGGAAATCCAAAGCTAGGGTCAAGAAGACAACGACGGTTGTTTTGGGGCGTGAGAACATGTTTGACTGACACCCTGAAGAAGATGTTGAGGCTGAAGAGAGTGCATCTCCTCCTGCTGCTCCCACTCACTCCAAGAAGTGGAAGACTGCTTCCAAGAAGGTCAAAGCACCAAATGTTCAACCTCCACCTCCTGAACCAGTCACCATGAAGGAAATGCCTGCACCAGAGTGGATTGCTCTGCGCCGTGTCAATCCCTATCGTCAAGACCGTGATCATGTGGCTGATTCCAAGTTTTGGACACTTTTCCAGGAACGTAACTATGAAGAGATTTTCTCTCAATTCTTCAACAAGTATGTCGTTCAGAAGAGTATCAACATTTCTCACTTTGACAAGACTCCAACAAATACTGTTTACTTTGAGGGGATCCAGAACATGTGTGTGAAGCTCAACCTCCTTCCACTCATGCGCTTTCAACATGATGTGTCTCCGCCTCTTGTGGCTCAGTTCTATGCCACGGTGCATTTTTCGACTGATATGCAGCGCACTCTTACTTGGATGAGTGGTGATGAGAAGTGGTCTGCTCCTTTCTCTGTGATGGCCGGGCTTCTGGGCTATGAGTATACTGACATTGCGGTTGAATGTGGCTACAAGATTCACGACAAAGGGGTCTACCAGGCTATTCACTTGGCTGATTTGTATCCTCCATCCGGAAAGGTTGGATCTGTTGGTGATCTCCTGCCCTTCTATGAAATCATGCACCGAATCTTTTGAGAGATCCTTGCGGTCAAGGTGGGTGACAAGAACAAGATTCGTGGTCACCTCATCAACCTTCTTCACTACACTTGTCACAACTCCGAGCAGGGCCCCATTGATGTGATGGACTTTATGTGGCATGAGATGTACAGTGTGCTAATGAACCGAAAGGTTCCTATCTATGCTCCTTACATTACTGCCTTGATTGTTGAGATTGCTCCTAAAGCATTTGCAGGTCGGCGTCTGACTGGACACTCTAGTGTTAACTTGCTTGTCAAGAAGGGCAAGGCAACTGCTCATGAGGGTGAGGATGTGGAGGAAGAGGAGCTACATGCTGGAGATTCCCACCGCTTTGAGTTTCGTTCAAGCTCTCACACTCTTCATCGTGGGGAGCCCAGTGACACCGGGTCAAAGAAGGGCAACAAAATTTGGCGCCTTCTCAAGAACATGTTTTGTCTACAGCAAGATATGCATAGGAAGCAGTGGAAGGAGCACAAGTCTAGGAAGGAGAGCATGAAGGCTCTTAAGGATGGTACGCGTGCAACTGGGATGGATATTGCTCACGGCTTCGAGTCTCGTGTGACTTCTTTTGCTAGATACCAGTCCAAGTTTGCTCGGTTTGATGTTGAAGACGGCGATGAAGCCTCCTCTCACCGCCCTCATGGCTCCATGTCTTTTGGCGAGTCGTCTGATGACCCTTCTGCGTCCCACTCCTAGGGGTTGTTTATGGATTCCTCCATCTTTCCTTTTTGCCATCTTGGTGACAACAGGGGGAGATGTTGCGGTGCTTGATAGGGCTGATCGCTTATCTTTGTTTATCTGCCTTTTTATGTTCCATTGAGTCTTGAACCTTTGCTTTTATTTGCCTTCATTTGGATCTTAGCTTGCTATTTGAACCTATCCATCTTCCGTTAAATTACCTATCCATGTGTGAGAAACTTATGGCAAGGGGGTTACATGGCATAGTCTATTTGCTCATATTGTGAGAACAAAGGTTAGTAAAGCGTTCTATGTAGACATATCATTCTTGTGTGGGTACGCACAGTGATAGGGGGAGAATTCTTTAACCATGCCATTTCATTCAAATGCAATCTTAAATAAGGCATGGGTTGTGGGGGAGTACCTTCCGTCATTGAAATATCTCAGTATTGTACATACTTTATAAGTTTATCCTATCAAGCATTGTTGTCATCCATGTCAAAAAGCGGGAGATTGAAAGTGCAATATTGCACTAAATTCTTTTTGACATCTATGACAACTTCATTTGTGTTTCTAACCACATGCTCTAAGTGTTAACGACCCTGATTAAGTCAAAGTGAAGCATGGATGGTTATTCTCTCTTTTACTGGAAAAAGGAAAAGCGGTGTGCTCAAGAAAAGTAGAAGTTTCATGAAGTTTTCTTATCTCTTGAATCCTTAGGGCAGCCGCACTATTAAGAGGGGGTGCATCATAAAAACATCTAGGGAATCAACTTACCTTCTCACACTGTTCTAAAAATCCTAGTGGCATGTTTCTGTTCAGGCCGGAACTTCCGGGGACTATATACTTTGGCCGGACTCCCGGACTATGAGGGGGTGTGAGGGAGTCCTGGATTAGGGGGTGTCCGGATAGCCGGACTATATACTTTGGCCGGACTCCCGGACTATGAAGATACAAGATTGAAGACTTCGTTCCGTGTCCGGATAGGACTTTCCTTGGCGTGGAAGGCAAGCTTGGCGATACGATATGAAGATCTCCTCCCATTGTAACCGACTCTGTGTAACCCTAGCCCTCTCCGGTGTCTATATAAACCGGAGAGTTTTAGTCCATAGGACGAACAACAATCATACCATAGGCTAGCTTCTAGGGTTTAGCCTCTCTGATCTCGTGGTAGATCAACTCTTGTACTACCCATATCATCAATATTAATCAAGCAGGAGTAGGGTTTTACCTCCATCGAGAGGGCCCGAACCTGGGTAAAAACATCGTGTCCCTTGTCTCCTGTTACCATCCGCCCAAACGCACAGTTCGGGACCCCTCTACCCGAGAGCCGCCGGTTTTGACACCGACATTGGTGCTTTCATTGAGAGTTCCTCTGTATCGTCAACGTCAGGAAGGATGCCGCACCCCGTCTTTAAAGACGGCGCTGTTGCTAAAGGAGCTTTGGCTGTCGGCCAAACCCTCCAGCTAGGCTGTTTTCTAATGACCGCCTGTTCGGCCGCCGCGCCGATGATAACTTCTTGGGTCATTGAAAGCAAGCTCCACGTCAACTTGGAACTTGCCGAGTAGTTAGATCCGATGGAGCTCTCTTCCTTAAACGAGCTCTTGGATCGCATCGCCGCCCTAGGAGTTGCTACAGACTACGATCAGATTGTGCTTAAACCCGATCCGAGAGAGATTGACTCTCCCCGGGTCACCCACCACGTCGAAGTGGTGGAGGAACAATGCGGCGAATCTTCACCCATCCTAAGGACCAGATGTGTCCGGATTCCTGATCCCTCCAAGCCGGACACCCGCGGAGGGGAGGACATCACTCAAGCCCTGAACCTAAAGTCAGGCAGCGGGCCTGATTCATTGGATAACGTCCAAGAACCCAAGCTTCCGAGTTCGGAAATTTCTTGGCCCCTGAGTCTCAGATCGGGTGAGGTTCCGAATTTAAATCCACCCGCCCACCCAAATATAAGGGATCTATCCCAAATTCGGCAAGAGCCCAGAGAAACAGTACACCATTATTGGGCCAGATTCCTCCTGGTTATGAACAGGATAAAGGACTGCCGCGAGGGGGATGCAATTTCATTCTTCTGCAACAACTGCACGGACATCGGAATCCTCAACGCCATAAGTCGCCGTGAAATTACATGCTTCGTCGACTTGGCATCCATAGTACGAAAGTATTGTGCGATAGAAGGCGTTCGGAAAACCGAAACAAAATTCTGGGACAATCCGACCCTGAATACAATCCCAGTCCGAAACAAAAGGGCGCATTATAGCTAGGCACCTGGGCCAAACAACAAAAAACAAAAACCCTCTATAGGGTATGGAACCGTACTGGAAGGATGGATCAATGGACCCTGTAAAATTCATAGTATAGAGGGCGCCACACCAACTCATAGCCTTAGAGCATGTTGGATACTCCGGCATGTGGCCAGAAGTGGCGAGGAGCTTCTAACTCCAGAATCCGCAGAGCACCACCCCAGGAACGCCAGTACGGTATCAACAGTCTTCGAGACTTTCGCATCAAACAATGTGAGGAAACGAACGCTCCGCAGCCTCACTGAAGTCTACTAGGTAGCGACAATAAACCCATGGAGTGACACTGCTATTACCTTTAATGCCAGTGACGAACCTAAATTTCGGACAGCCCGAGCACCAGCCGCACTGGTCCTTAGTCCGATAGTGGACGGCTTTCGGCTTACCAAGGTACTCATGGACGGTGGCAGCGGATTGAACCTCATTTATGAGGAAACCCTAAGAAAAATGGAAATAGACTGGAGCCGCATTGAGCGAAGCAACACAACCTTTAGAGGAATAATCCCCAGTCGGGAAGCGTGCTGTACAGGAAAAATCACACTGGATGTGGTGTTCAGCACGCCGGATAATTACAGATCCGAGGAGGTCACATTTCAAGTGGCCCCGTTCAGCAGCGGATACCACGCTCTGTTAGGGCGAGAGGCATTCACAATTTTTCAAGCTATACCCCATTACGGGTACATGAAGCTCAAAATGCCCGGACCCTACGGAATCATCACTCTTTCTAGCGATCCGGACATAGTGCTTCGCGCCGAAAACAAGACAGCCGCACTGGCCCTCGAGGCATTATCCGAAGCCCTAGCGGCCGAGGAACTAACTGCGTTGTGCTCCACGGTGGACTGGGATGACGTGATACTCGACAAAAGATCCAAGTCCACCTCCTTCAAGCCAGCAGATGAAATAGTCAAGTTCCAAGTCCATCCAACGGACACTACAAAAACGGCCTCCATCGGGGCACAACTAAACCCTGATGTAGACGCCGCACTAAGAGAATTCCTACGCGAAAATTGGGACATTTTTGCCTGGCACCCTTCAGACATGCCAGGAATCCCACGTAGGCTGGCCGAGCACAGCCTGAACATCCTAAAAGGATTCAAGGCTGTTAAGCAGGCTCTTCGGTGTTTCTCCGAACCTAAGAGACAAGCCATGGGAGAGGAGCTAGCCAAACTACTGGAAGCCGGATTCATCAGAGATATAAAACATCTGGACTGGCTAGCAAACTTGGTGATGGTACCAAAGAAGGACAAATCCTGGCGCCTATGCGTCGATTTCAAAGACCTCAACAAGGCATGCCCAAAGGATCCCTTCCCCTCCCCCGCATTGATCAAATCATCGACGCCACCACAGGACACGATTCATTGTGTTTCCTCGACGCATACTCTGGCTACCACCAAATTAAGATGGCAGAGTCAGACCAAGCCGCAACAACATTCATCACCCCATACGGCCCATTCTGCTTCAACACAATGCCCTTCGGGCTCAAAAACGCCGGTGCAACATATCAGCGCATGATTCGGACATGTCTGGCCAACCAGATCGGCAAAATAGTTGAAGCATACGTGGATGACGTGGTCGTCAAAACAAATCATGTCGAAACTCTAATAGACGACTTGAGGCTCACGTTCGATAACCTCCGAACATATGACATTAGGCTTAAACCGGAAAATGCGTTTTCGGCGTACCAGCCGGAAAGCTCTTGGGCTTCATCGTATCCGGTAGAGGAATTGAAGCAAACCCAGCCAAGATCCGAGCTCTGTCATAATTGGATATTCCAAAAGATCTCAAGCAAATACAAAAATTGGCTGGATGCGTTGCGGCTCTAAGCCGCTTCATCTCCCGCTTAGGGGAAAAGGCATTACCCCTTTACCGCCTCCTCCGGCGCACCGAACACTTCGAGTGGACGGAGGCCACCACGGCCGGACTCGAAGAAATAAAATCCATACTGGCAACAAACCCAGTCCTGGCCGCGCCTAACATCAGCGAACCAATGTTGTTATACATCGCAGCAACTCACCAAGTTGTAAGCGCAGTCCTCATCGTCGAACGAGAAACGGACGGACACAAATTCCCTGTCCAAAAACCAGTCTACTACGTGTCCACTGTCCTCACTCCATGCAAGTCCCAGTACCCGCATTACCAAAGATAGCATACGCAGTGTTCATGGCATCCCGGAAGCTACAACACTACTTTCAAGAGTGTTCAATAACAGTAGCCTCCGAAGTACCTCTTAATGATATCATAAAAAACCACGATGCAACGGGCCGGATTGCCAAATGGGCCATTGAGCTCCTCCCGTTCGACATAACCTATAAGCCACGGCGAGCCATCAAGTCGCAATCCTTGGCCGACTTTGTCGCTGAATGGACTGAAGTCGAGCTCCCTAAAGAGTACGGCACATATTCCAACTGGACCATGCACTTCGACGGCTCCAAAATGCTGGCGGGTCTGGGGGCTGGCGTTGTTCTGACGTCCCCAACAGGAGATACATTCCAATATGTACTCCAGATAATGTATACGGACTCCAATAATGCAGCCGAATACGAGGCCCTTCTACATGGCCTCCGGATGGGAGTCTCCATGGGCATTCAACGCCTAGAGGTGTGTGGGGATTCGAACCTCGCGATATCCCAAATAAACGGAGATTTTGATGCCAAAGATCCGAAAATGGCAGCTTATCGCAACGCCGTCCTAAATATGTCAGCTCGGTTCGAAGGGCTCGAATTTCACCATATAGTCCGGGAAAACAATCAGGCAGCAGACATCTTGGCACGCATCGGCGCAAAGCGCAATGCAGTCCCCCCCCCCCAACATTTTCCTGGAAAGGCTATTCAAGCCATCCATACAGTGGGAAGGGGAATCTGGAAATAACAATGCGGACCTGGCCGCACCACCTGACACCGAACATTCTGACACAACGGAAAACTCCGCCAACGAAGTCACACCCTCGGCCCACGTAATAATGGCAGTAATTGCCCCGTGGACAGAACCATTCTTAGCCAACTTAACTAGGCAGGAACTTCCCGAGGACCAAAATGAGGCACGCTGCATAGTGCGGTGATCTAAAACCTATAAAGTCCACGAAGGAGAGCTTTATAAGAAAAGCACCACCGGAGTCCTTCAAAGGTGTATCTCCGAAGAGGAAGGGCGGAACCTTCTTGCTGAAATTCATGCCGGATTCGGCGGGCACCACGCCGCAGCCCGGTCCCTTGTAAGCTAGGCCTTCCGTACTAGATTTTATTGGCCGACGGCCCGGGCAGATGCTCAGGACTTAGTCCAGCGATGCGTCGGTTGCCAACTATTTGCTAATCAAAGCCACATGCCACATACCGCCCTCCAAACTATACCCATTACCTGGCCTTTCGCAGTCTGGGGGCTTGACATGGTTGGACCCCTCAAAGGAGGAACCCGCAAGCACAAATACCTACTGGTCATGGTGGAAAAATTCACCAAATGGATAGAGGCCAAGCCTGTTAAGACGGCCGAATCCAGACTAGTGATAGACTTCATATCAGGGGTCGTACACCGTTATGGAGTCCCCCACGGCATCATTACTGACAACGGCACAAACTTTACGGCCGACGAGGTTAAACTCTGGTGCAAAAACATGGGCATTAAGCTTGATTACGCTTCAGTCTATCACCCACAAACTAACGGTCAAGTCGAGCGAGCCAATGGTCTAATCATGAGCGGCATCAAACCTAGACTAGTGCGATCCCTCAAGGAATCTAACACGCACTGGGTAGAGGAGCTCGACTCCGTACTCTAGGGGCTGCGGACCACGCCGAATCGCACTACCGGATTTACACCATTTCTTATGGTATACGGCGCAGAGGCAGTCCTGCCCTGCAACATAATTCATGACTCACCTCGCGTGCGCATGTACGAAGAAAGAGAAGCCGAGCTCGATCGGCAGGACAGCTTGGATGCATTGGAGGAGGAGCGCGACGTGCCAAAAGCCCGTTTCGCATTCTATCAACAGCAGGCTCGAAGATATCAAAGCAGAGAAGTACGAGCCAAACTTACAATGTTGGCGAACTAGTTCTACGCCTGCCGGACAAGAAAAAGGACAAAATCAAGCCCAAATGGGAGGGTCCCTTCGTAATCGACCAAGTCCTGACTGGTGGGGTGTACCATCTGCGAAATGCATCGGATAACCGACTCGAGCCGAACCCATGGAACGCAACACGCCTACGAAGATTGTACGCCTAGCGCCGGACTCTGTGTTCGTCTCCTTCATCTGTCCCTTTTTTTTATATAAATCAGCCGCCTTATATTTCTCTCCTTCTCCCTCCCTTTCTCTTACAAGCCTTTAAGGGCTCGCTTGCGTATTTTAGGCACATAATTGACGCGCGACCCGCGCTCACTATACCTGGGGGCTTCTTTATCAGAAGCTTATATACACGGGCCTCATGCCCAACACATGTGTGACACTTCCGCATGAACCTTTATTCACCATTATATGCATTGATATGACTTAAGTTTTGGCCAAGCTGGGTTGCCTAGCTCCTGTGCTTACCCCTACATTCCCGATTGTTCGGCTAGGTGGTAAAGGGAGCACCTCTGCGATTTTTACTGCCGGGTCAGCCGGATGTGTATCTCAGACTGGGTGAAGCCGAAAGCTAGCGTTCTTAAGGGAATATTCGGTCGGTGAACTAAAAGATGATTTTTTTACTTGTTTATTATCTGCCCCCAGATGCTTTTCTGCTTTTTTCGCAGTCTGGACATGCACTTTAGGGCATGTCTCCCGGGGAAAGGAACCCCTAACGGAACTATTCTCCCTGGAAGATGTTTCTTACTAACCATGTAATATAACATAACTAGTTGGGCACTTGTCTGCTAAAGCACTTATGACCCCTACGCCTGGTCTCCATGCATGCCCCGGTTCTTACATAACCGAGAGGGTATTCGGACCCACTCCGGACTATCGGGTCCAGAGGTTGAAGCGAAAAGGTCCGCAATGACAAATGATCTACAATCCGGCTAGAAGGCATTTTACATGTCATTTTAAATTACATAGTCAATTTGACTGGGTATGTTCTTCTTCAATACCATCCAACAGGCTGTATAATTTACAGTCCTGTTGGGAATACTTGGCGGCCAGCTCTACCTGGCCATACACTAAACTGACAGGGATCTCCTTCACGTCGGGCCCCACAGGTCCGACCTCGGCCATGTGGTTTGGGTCAGCCTTCGTGTACCGCGTCTTCACCATGGCCCAGGCGTCCCTGGCGCCTTGACGGCAGGCCGATATCTTCCATAATCGGAAGCGCTGTCGTGCTCCCTTCAGCTTCTCTGCAAGCTCTCCAAGGCCTTCGGGCATGGAGAGGGATGGCCACAAAGCCTGGACGACGCCTTGCATCGCCTGCCAAACTCGTTCGTGCAGTTGCGATAGCTCGGGAAGAAGGTCACCCGTAGAACCGGGCATTTCCTCCGCAGGCTGACCTGTCAGCATATCTACAGATATAACTCTGTCAATCGACTTCCTCGCCGAACTCTTTTTCGAAGATTCATTCAAGCCCTTACTAAAAATGCCGCATCGAAGTCGCCGATTCTCCTTTACGGAATCCGACAGCTGAGCACGAACATCCTTTAGTTCCTCTCCCAGCTGGGTATTGGCATCTTGAAGCTTGTTCTTCTCTTGCCTCACCCTCGTAAGCACACTCTCATCGACCTTTAACTGGCGCAAGAGTTGTTGCTTGTCCGGATCCACTCCGGCCCCATCTGCACTATTATTGTCAGAATTGCACACATGCCGCACTTCACAACATACTTATCTTTCGACGCATATATTACCTGAGTGGGTCCCCTTGGCATTCTCTGTAGCGGCTAGTGCGGCCTCAAGTTGGGCTTGCACTCTTCCAGCTCCTGGGACAGTTGCGTATTCCTTTTTGTAAGATCCTGCATAACAAATGATCCTTAAATCAGTTGTTTTAACTGTTTCAAGTCTCGGGGGCTACTGACATATATAACCATCAGATTTACTCAGTCGTATGTCTCTTACATACTGCTATGTGGCTCTGGCTAGACCATTTTGAGCGGCACGGAGGTACGCATCTCCCGTATTAAATGCGTCCAACGCCTCTTGGGAAAAACATGCGTCACGAAGAATAGTCCGGCGACGCCTGTGGTTCATGGCACTCTCCACCTCTGAATTGGTGGCAGATAGCCCGTCCATGTCCTCTGTCGGAGGAGCGTCCGGTGGGCGCCCCGTGTTCGCCTCCGCTTCCGGACCCAGCCTTGAAGCCTGGCCGGTGGATATAGTCCGGCGGGCGCTCTTCTTCCTGAAGAGAGCATGAACGTTAGTATGCCTTGAAGGCATAAACCCTGGGCATTAAAGTTGCACACCGTACCGTTGCGCCGACGTCTCGATCCGGTCCGCACTTCTTTTTAGCCCGCCAGGCCTCAATGGCCCTTGTTGGCTAGCCACCGCGGGCTCGGCCCTCCGCCTTAAGGATTTCCCCTGCACAAAAAATGTTATTGGTTTACGGTGATCAAAAATAAGCATGGATGGATCCTCTTGAAAGTACTGGGACTTCGGTCTCGGTTACCTTTGAGGCTGGAAGTAGTCCGGGATAATCGGCTGTAATGGCCACTAAGGTGTTGTCCTTACTCACTTGATGAAACACCCCATCAATCAGCTCCACGCATAAGTCCGGGTCCTCTTGGGAGTCCGGGTCGAGGGACCGTTCTGGGTCCTCGGGTTGTGGAGGAGGGTTGTTTATCTCCTTTATAGTCTGGCGAAGCTCCTGCGTTACAATTGCTAGACTAAGTTCTTAACTATGGGGATTTGAAAACGGATATACAACTGAAAGTGCTCGCTTACCCAGCTTGGAGGATTGTTCATAGAGAATCCGCTCTGTGGATTGACTCGGAGGAATTCCTCCTCTTCTCCCTTGTACAGAGCGGATAAGATCTTCGTTAGAGTGGCAGCTGAATCCGGCCCCTTGCGACCGCACCGGGTGGCGTCATCCTCCCCGTTGAAATCCCACATGGGGTGGCCTCTGTACTGAAGCGGCTGCACCCCCCCCCCCCCCCCGCGTAATGCATGTGGCCATGACTTCGATCATGGTCAGTCCGGAGTGAGCTAACAACCTTATCCGGCTCATCAGGTAAAGGACGTCCCTGTCAGTTTCCCTCTGAGGGCTCCGTGGACGCCAGCTCAGGCGTTTCTTCAAGGGAGCATTATGGAACTCAGGGACGCCGATCCGTATAGGGTCCGGCAGGGGGACGTCTTCTATATAAAACCAGTCTGTAGGCCAGTCCTCGGACGCCTTCTTTGGGGTTCCGGATAGATATCCGGTCCCGGTGATGCGCCATAGTTCGGCTCTGCCCACTCAATAAATCGACCCCTCCTGAGAGCGGGGAACGAGGCAGAACAACTTCTTCCATAGCTTGCAAAGGACCACGAAACCCGCAATATGCAGTATGGAGGCAGGCGTGAGGTTGTGTAGCTGGAGGCCATAAAACTCCAGTAGCCCCCAGAGAAACGGATGAATTGGAAATCCGAGCCCTCTTATTAAATAAGGGAAAAGGCATACCCGCTCTCCTTTGGAGGGATCGGGGACGCTCTCCGCCTGCTCTCCGCCACTATAGGTAGCAAGCCCGGCTCTAACTGGGACCATATATGCTAGGGGGAGGAGCCCCTTGGATTGGAGCGCTACTACCTCGCTGTGCGGGACGGAACACCTCTCCCAATCTCCGGGCCGAGGGCTGGATGGGCGAGAGGAGGAGCTGCGTCGACCGGCCATGATGGAATGGATCTCTGTCGAATGCGCTCCGATGAATGCTCGCGGAGGGAAGATGGTGTGATTTGGATATAAATCCCCGTCTCTTTTATGGGCGGCTCATTTACGCAGCTAGGGGGTAAATGAAAAAGGTCCCTGGCTTTTCGCATTCGTTTGACGTGTGGAAGATGGCCATTATTGGGAACAGAAGCCAAGGAGCGCAGCATGCACCAGAAGCCGGACACTATTCGACGGGTACATGGAATTTGGAGAAGAACCCGCCTTGCAATGCCGAAGACAAATTTGCGCGCCGGACTCATCGTCACTGAAGCCTGGTTCGGGGGCTACTGAGGGAGTCCTGGATTAGGGGGTGTCCGGATATCCGGAGTATATACTTTCGCCGGACTCCCGAACTATGAAGATACAAGATTGAAGACTTTGTCCCGTGTCCGGATAGGACTTTCCTTGGCGCGGAAGGCAAGCTTGGCTATACGATATGAAGATCTCCTCCCATTGTAACCGACTCTGTGTAACCCTAGCCCTCTTCGGTGTCTATATAAACCGGAGAGTTTCAGTCCATAGGACGAACAACAATCATACCATAGGCTAGCTTCTAGGGTTTAGCCTCTCTAATCTCGTGGTAGATCAACTCTTGTACTACCCATATCATCAATATTAATCAAACAGGAGTAGGGTTTTACCTCCATCGAGAGGGCCCGAACCTGGGTAAAAACATCGTGTCCCTTGTCTCCTGTTACCATCCGCCTAGACGCACAGTTCGGGACCCCTACTCGAGATCCGCCGGTTTTGACACCAACAGGGTGCATCATAAAAACATCCAGGGAATCAACTTACCTTCTCACAGTGATCGAAAAATCCTAGTGGCATGTTTCTCTTCAGGCCGGAACTTCTGGGGCAGCCGGAACTTCGGGGGACCGGAAGGTCCGGGAAGCTTCCGGGGTACCCAGAAAAACTGCACTTTTCGTGCAATCTCTCTGTGTAGCACGGAACCTCTCCGGAACTTCCGTTCTCCGGAACTTCCGAGGCGGCCGGAACTTCCGGGCGCCGGAACTTCCGTCCCCTGTTTCTGCAGCTTCCGGAGTACAAATGAGTGGTGCAAACTCTTTGTGTATCCCGGAACCTGGCCAGAACTTCGGGGGTCCAGAACTTCCGTCCGCCGCCGGAACTTCCGGGCTACGCAGAAATCTGCCTTTAACGGCCAGATTCCATCCCCACCTATAAATTGTCTTCTTCTTCTTCACAAAGGGGTTGACGACTCCATTGCTCTCACCTCCATTTTCAGACCTCGATTTCTTGGAGATCTCCCTCCTTAGCCAACCAACGCTCTTGATCTTTTGAGTAGTGAAGGAGAAGTGCTCGATCTACACATTCACCAAAGAGAAAGTTGATTCCCCCTTTGTTTTTGTGGTGCATCTTGTTACTCTTGGAGGTTGGAGACTCCTAGGCAGTAGGAGTGCTCCGGCGAGGAATCGACCATTGTGATTACCCCCGGAAAAGTTTGTGAGGGTTTGGAGACCACCCCAAGGTCTACCACTAGTGGTTGAGAAACGCCACCGTGGTGTTGTCTCAAAGGGAGAATAGGGTGAGCCTTCGTGGCGTTGGTGTGCCTTCGTGGTAACATCCACCTCTCTAACGGTGACTAGCTTACCTCCAAGGAAGTGAACATCGGCATACATCCTCGTCTCCCAGAGTTGCGGTTATTCCTAACCCTAACTCTCTACTTGTGGTTACTTGTCTCTTAGCACTTACTTACATCATATTGTGCTTGCTTATTTAGGTGCTCGTGTTACTTGCTTAGTACTTAGTACTCACTTGCAATTGTTAGGCTCACCTTCATATTCCGCATTATTTCCTAAAATTGCTAAGTAATAATTAAAATTTGTAAGTGTACCTATTCACCCCCCCCCCTCTAGGTCCATCTCGATCCTTTCATAGGGTTAGGGTTATGTGTGTTTGATGTTGGTGTTAGGGTTATGCTATGGTTAGGGTTGGGTTTATTGTTAAGTGGGGGTTAGGGTTGACCAAGAATTCTCAGTTTCGTAGGCATGGCTTCATCCGGTTCCATGACGAGGCCACCATGTGCTAACCAAGAAGGCATGCCAAACAAATGGGACGACGCATCTTTGGACAAGGTGAAGGAGAAAGATGTCAACATCCCGCCATGTTGGTGTGGAGATGTTTGCAAGGTGAAGGTGCCCACCGACCGAAAGAAATCATGGACGGAAGGGCAGAGATATTTTGTATGCTCGAACTATGCTTATGATCATGCACTTCCAACTAACGCCTATGACAAACCACCGGTATGCTCAAGAAGTAAAATGTTACTCTCAAATGTGTGTCAACACTAACAAAAATTTGTATGCAGTCACCGCCTCCTCTATGCAAGTACTTCACGTGGATAGATCTTGAAGTGCCAGAAGATGTAAAAAAGGACCAATACCAAGATTGTCTTAGGCGGCAACAGCGGTTCAAAGAATCGTGTCGAAGAGGCTTGGAGGAAGAGCGTCGCCAGAAGGAGAGGATGGAGCGGAAGAAACAAGAGGAGGAGAGGGTACACCAAGCGAAACCTGCTCATGAGGACGAGAGGGCAAGAAAGCTTGCAAAGGCTCGCGAGGCGCAAGAGGAGGACTCGGCATGTGACAAGAAGGGGAAATGGCCTCGCTCTACTTAGTAGGGACTTCGCTTTGGTGCACTCATCGTCAACTATCTTCTAATGAATGTGTCGTGAACTTGTGAGGGCATGTGAGATGTTGCTGAACTATCATCTTCTAGGGCAAGCTTCCATTTGTCATTTGTAATGAATGTGTCATGAACCATGTCGTAGTAATGTTTGAATTGTCTTAAATTATGAACTCGTCGGCATAAAATTTGTGTTTGTTGAAATTGCTGTGATGTTGTAGTCATTGTAAGCCATGGTCAGTGCTGCAAGCCTTCTGTGGCTCTTTGGATAAGCCATGGCCAGTTGAGCACCTATGGCCAGGGCGCTGCACTGTTCAGTGCAGCGCCTATGAGTTGGGCGCTGCACAGTACAGTGCAGCGTCTACCTGTTGGGCGTTGCAGGGCTGTTAACAGCTAAACTGCAGAAACAGATGCCATTTTGGCCTCATGCAGCACTCACATAACTTGAACATCACTAAAAGTACTGTAAACTTCACATACTAAACAAAGAGAACTAATAACTTGAACATCACATCATTTAACACAATTCAACATTACTTCCAAGTTCAGAAACACAAATACCACACTAGTAAGAGTTCACCAATATATAACATAACCTCACAAGTTCATCAACCTAATGAAACAGCTACAAGAGAGCACTTCCATAGTAACATGAACAAGAACTAATGCCTTCCGCGCGTGTTCCTGGTGCAACACCTGCAGGCCATCTTTTTCTTCCTGGGAGGACAAGCCTCCTCTTCCTGCACTTCCTCCTCTGCCTCCGCCTCCGCCTCCGCCTCCGCCTCATCATCCAAGCTAGCCATCCGCGAGGTCCCTACGACCACCTTTGGGTTGCCTCTGTTGTCATAGTCGTTGGGCGTGTACCGGCGTCTGGGCTGCCTAGGCTTGAACACAAATGCGGACCGAGCTTGAGCGCCCGCCAAAGTCATGTCATCATCAAGCTCATGGCCCTATCACACAATCAAACAATATGGTGAAGGCCGGTGTCGTAATCAAGTGAGAATCACATCTAAAGGATTAATCATACCTCTTGGGTGACCGCACCCTCATCATCTAGGTAAGCATATGAGGAACTCACATCGTCCCCCTGATGGTGAGATGAGGGGTCTGATGGTGTACCAGACCTAGAGGCAGATGGTGCATCATATTCAGGATCACGGCAACCGAGAAGATTCGATAACCGCCTTAACTTCTTGGCCTGATGTTGTAACATGAACACGTGTATAAGATATCAAACTCCGCAACATAGACTGGCTCTCATAGTGAATGTGATATGTACCTTGAGGAATGCTGGTAGTGAACCATCATCATTGTCGTTTCCAACCGGTGTCTTCTCCAGAATAGACTGGCTCTCATCAACTGCTTTCTTGATCTCGGTGCGCTGCGGATGAGAAAGAATGAATACGTTAGCCATTCAAACATGTGTAATACGGTCAACAGGAAAGTAAAGAAGGGAACACTTTACCACATAGTTAATCACCGGAACAGCAGGGACTATATGCCCTTCCCTGACATCTCTGTTGTACTTCCTCTTTGCTAGATCCTCAAAGTTTATAGGTTCTTCAAGAATATCCTCATTATATGCCGGCGGGCATATCTCAACTTGAGTAGTTTCAATAAACCATCGTACGTAGTTGTCAAAAGCAAGTGGGTTATGCTCACGAAGCGGGGCGCGTGTAGTGCTACGAGCTTGCTCCACACAAAGCTGGAAGCGGGTAACATACGGAGCATGATGCTTTTTCGAGTCCTTTATCTTCCGCTGCCTTCTCCTGTCCAACCTGCATGGTACAAAACCAAACATTAGCAGAATCAAAAGGAGTGCCGATGCTTAGTCAATACGTAGACATGCTCTCTTACCTATGGAGTGCTTTGTCCGTGTCCACCCAATCCGGCGGGTGAGGTTGGAACAGACCAAACTGACGATACACACGATGTGACAAATGAAACTCAACCGCCCAGTTGCATATCAGTGGGCACCACATAAGCCAGAGATCCTTACCCCGCAAGCACATCGGGTTGAGGCGGAACTCCACGGTGTACCCCAAGCTCTCACCCGCGCCATATGGCTACCATACCACCTATGAAATAGGGCAACAATGCAAAATTGATGACTATTTTTCAAGCAAGCATGAGAAACGACTGAAGTAATGACCTCCTTACCTGCTCAGGCGTAATCGTGTCCAACTCGGCAATGTACTTTTGGTACATGAGATTGACATCATTCGTCATCTCAGAAACCATATCCCACTTGTAAGCCCAAGCGGGGTGCCGTAATTCGTCATGTACATCGTCATACCAAGGATTAAACCTGACGCTCTTCGGGCATCCAACAGGCAGACGCTCCCAGCTCCATACAGAAAGTAGAAGCAGATTACCACCAATGCCTGCACTATATGTGATCCTGCAACATGCATCGTCCAACTGCATATGAAAGAAAAACAATGTTAACTTGACAGCAAGCTTGCATTGCTAATGAAGAAATGAGTTGATCACAAAACAGACCAACTACCTGTCGGTACAAGTAGGCAAGAGTCGCTGAACCCCAGCTCCATTTGCTATCGAAGACAGTCAACACCTTCAGCCACATCCATGGAGCGTTCTTGCCAGTTGAGTCAGGAAACAAAGTCCTCGACACAACGTACCACATATACACACAAGCATGTGTCTGGATCACATCATCAGTGGCATCCGGAGGGCACGTCGCAAAGTTATTTTGAATCAACGTGAAAGCAGCTCCGGCTGCTTTCCTTTCCCTCTTCTTCTTCTCTTCCCCCTCCTCTACATCAGCCTCACCCTCGGTAGGATCCATACCGATAAGAGCAACCATCTTCTCGCGCCACCCATCAGAATCGGTGCTCATACAGAGAGGCCTCCCGTCGATAGCAAGATCGGTGATCAACGAGACATCCTCGAGCGTCACGGTCATCTCCCCAGTCCGAAGATGGAAACTGTGTGTCTCCAGCCTCCACCGATCAACAAGAGCGGACACCAGTGGAGCGTTCAGATTCGGCGTGGACTGGCTGACCAACTGAATCCACGGGAGTAGTCCTGCCTGCTTGATGTACGGTGTGTACCGCTCATCGTAAGGCATGGCAGGACCAGAGACCCCGTGATACCGAATCTTCAGAGGTTCAAGCTTCTGCAAAAAACAAGTAATGACAAATCTTAGGGCATGTAAATTTCAACTAAAGGCAAATTTGCAAAATATTTAGATTACTAGTTATTACCTTCTGCTTCTCGCGCATCATGTAGGCCCGGTGTTTCGTGTCATACTCATCGTCCAGAAGCCAAACCATCCTTACCAATTTCAAACAATAAACATATATGAGTTCATCTTCATCTCAAATATCGGTATACACTAAACATCTAGTATGTGTTCAACTACAAGAATCTCAACATCTCCTTCTCACACAATGAATATGTCATATGTGTTCAAATAAACTCAACATCTCATATTTCAAATAAACTCAACATCTAATATATATCTAAACAAACATCTCATATATGTCTACAAAACTCAACATCTCATAGTTATCTATAAAAATAGGCATCTCATATATATCTAAAAAAACTAAACAATCTAGGGTTTCACTAACAAGATATATATGAACTAATCAACAACACTACGGTACTACCACTATGACTACACATCCTAAATCAAGCAAATCAAGGGTTCCATCAAAACTTGGACAAATCTCTAAAATGGTAACAAATTTACGGAGGAGAAGAAAGGGAACGGAGGAGTTTACCTAGTAGGATGGATTGGAGATCGAATCCACGGATGAAATCTTCAGATCTGAGAGGGATGTGGGGGGGAGATTCGATGGGGGCGCCGCCGCTGCTCTCTGTCCAGAGAGGGGAGAGGGGGAAGAACTGCCTGATCGGGCTAGGCGGATGCGCTTAAGTCACTGTGCAGTGCCTCAGGGCTAGGCGTTGCACATTACAAGTGTGGCGCCTAGGGCTTAGGCGATGCACAGCTGTGTGTGGGGCCGCACATGGCCTCGGGCTGCCATGCTGGCAGGAGGTGCGACGCCTAAGACAGAGGCGCTGCACTGTAGGGTGCGGCGCCTAGCTGTCGGGCGCCACTTCAAAAGGTCAGCAGAGTGAAAAAATTTCGTGACCAGGTTAGTATGTGATTTGATTTTGCCTTCAGGTCAAATATGTGATGCCCTGGGTGGTCAATTGGTCTGATTTTTTTCTTCACTGTGGCAGTTTAAGTATAGATGTTGTTTAATGAAGCCAGCAGAACCAAATGGAGCAATTTGTGATGCAGCACAGACCGATCTTGCAATGTGTATTTTACTGGTTACATTCACACATCTGTGACTGGATTTAAAATGGCGAAATTGAGTTGATCTGGACATGTTCATTGGACGATTAATTTTGTAGTATTTGTCCTTCCACATTTTTTATTGACAGAGATAAGATTGCACGCCGCCACTGGCAGCCAAGCAACATGTTCTGAAGGTGCTGATTGATTTTTTGGTAAATGAAGTCACGAATGTGAGATCCGTCTGGAACACCCCCCCCCCCCTCTTAATTTCTGATTTTATACTATTTTCCAGCAACCCATGATCTTGTTCACCAAGTTTAGCAGTAGTCAGGTCTGAGGTATTCAAATATGGTAAGAAGAATGAAAGTCAACTAAATGGCAAGAGAAAAATGCGCCTGCCAGTTCCCGCTACCTTGAACGCCAATAGGCATCTAAATTTGTCTTGTTGATCTCAAATTTTGCAAGTCTGAGTCGATTTTACATATTATTAAGCTGAACCTGATTGCTCAAACCAAGTGATGTTTTTGTTGTGTACTTGTCATCTCTGTATATGCAAACGACACTCTTAGTATTGGTGAATGTAAACGACACTCTTAGTATTGTTGAATGTTAGTTTTAGTATTCTACACCATTTATATGAATACTTAGCCTAATAAATGGCATGGATTTTTTTATATCTGCATTGCTCTCTAATTGAAAATTCGCAAACTGCATGGGCCAAGTGCCTCCATTTCTTCTTGTGTTGGGTTGTATTTACACTGAATGTAACTCCCATAATATTTTTAGTGTTCAGATGAGATTAAGAAAAATAAATATTACAAACTATTGAACACTAATTGTGTTACATTAGCCTGACGATGGATTAGATTGACGGGTGTTGATTGCATTAGGCAGAGGATGTTGAACAAAACTTCCCTTAATTCATTTATTATAAGTTTTCTCACTTCTTTTCAATGGAAGAAGCATGACAACTTATGGATGGTGCTATGGTGCAGGCATGTAGTGGATTTGGAGCCCAGGATTTTGGCAAGAGGGAGAGAATGAGGTTACAGCCGGTCCACAAGTCACACGACCACGCTAAGGTTAAGTTTCATGCTGAAATATTCCTTCTATTGCATCATGGTAGAATGTTGTTGTCATATGAAAGATCTGAGGCTCTTGGGATGATGATAGTTAAATGGCTTACTCTTGGTACAGTTTGTCCGATATGTGCTTTGACAGGTTTCAGAACTTGTCTTTGTTGAACGTGACGTATTGTACTTCTAATTCTATCTTCTCTAGCCTTGTATAGTTGACTCCTAGAGATATGGTAGGGTTAGTTTTCTTGTCACGTAAGACATCTCTTGTATATATTGTGACCTACTCCGTGGAATACAATTGAGTTGCACCGCATAATCTTTCCACATGGTATCAGTTTTACCGTGATCCTCTCCCGCTTCCGCAACCCGCAGCCGCCGCCCCTCCCGTAACTGTAGCTGCCGCCATCTCTAAACCCTAAAAACGCCGCCGCAGCAGCTACCTCTTCTGTAGCCGCCGCCGCCTCCTACCACCACTAGTAGAAAATGGGCCATTTGTCCCAGTTCGTAAGGCCCATCTGTCCCAGTTGTGGATCCAGGACTAAAGGGTCATCACTAAAGCCCTAGGCCTTTAGTCCCGGTTCTTACATGATCCTAACTTGATCAAGTTTGGATTGTACTACTTTCAACATGCACCACATGCATGTTGCCTTCACTTCAATCCAATCCATGTTCATTTCACCCATTGATATATAATAACTCTTCATATGCTCGCATCATGCATCATCATAATAACAAGTCCTACTAATCATCATCATACAACTTCTACTCATTATTAATAACAAGTCATATGATCATCATCCTCATAGTCATCGAACCAACCCTACTTAATTGTTCTTAGCACATGATCATCAGTATTAGGTAGGACCTAAATACCCTCTTTAAGGTAAAATAGCATAAAACAATACAGACCCCGACTCTCCATTATGGAGAATGGAGATCATCCTGTCTCCAATTCTTGCGCTTCGCTTCCTTTTGCTTCCAAGAACCTCCTTACGATTGTCCATACATTTTTTCCATTCTTTGATTGTCATGTCTCCACTTCTTTTAGAAATCCGGTATGGACAATTGAGATTCGTAGGATGACCTGGCTGTATGTTCAAAACATCAAGGCGACCATGCTGATACATCAGATGAGGCACACAATCATTCGGGATTATCTGTTGAAAAACATAGTAATAACTTCGTAGTTAGCAATGATGTACTGATTTTAGAAGTATGCAAAAGATGCACGGATGTCGTAATTGTAAAAAATCTTACCAGGGTATCTCCATGGTAGTTACCGTAGTCCAACACGTGCACTAATGGCACGTATTGACCATAATGTTGAGGAGTTTGATTGTAGATATTGTAATTCTCAAGATCAGGACAAAATGTGATCAGATGATTTTTCTCCTGATAAGTTAATTCGGAGCCTTCGGTGTAGTAGTTTCTATCTACCATCTTCCGCACATTCTTTGAAGAATGAAAATAAGTTGTCAATGGAAATAAGTTGTCAAATAGTTTGAAATAAACAATATAAATTAGGTAATAACTATGTTTGAGAAACTCACATAGCGGTAGAATTGGAGGCGTATCAACAAGGACCCAAATGTCCATATTGTCTTGCTCGATTTTAGGATCAGCAAGATCCATGGTGACAAGCATACCCTCATCAAAACCATACATCTTGCAAAGTGCTTCCCATTTTTTGCAACCAAAATGGGTTACACTCTCAGAATTGTATAACTTTACTTCAAAATCCACACCATGATGGGTCCTTAGGTGAATTTTCTTTGTTTCCATACTTTCATGGTCTTCAAAACCCATCCTCTCCAAGACATAGCGTCTTGCATAGCATGGGATAAGCTAGTCGAATTGGAAAATATGAAAAGTACACGTTGAAATAGTTGAAGTCGTGCTTAATTACGAAAAAAACACTTGGCGTCGTTGTGTACCGTTTCAACATCGAAGGTCTCCTCGAGCTTAATGCTGAAGTGACGATCTTCGTCCAGCTGAAGGAACCTGTCGCACATACCTCAATCGTCGTGGCACCAGTCGCACTCCCCCGGGCGGTTTTCGTCGTCCGAGTACGACATTTCCTATATTCATAATTCAAATATTAAACTTGTACAATTAAATATATGTACTAAAAAACCTAAATTAGATCATTATTATTCATCACGGGTTGACTATCGGTCTCTCGAGCCTTTTCTTGAAAACTCTCATCTCACGTGGTGTACATATTCGACCGTCGGTGATGGTAGCTCCTCCTTTCATTCCCGAGTGCATTACACCAAATTGTCTAGCACACGGGAATGAAGGAGAAGCTACCTCCACGACAACAGTCGGGATTCTTCGTCCTCTCATATATATATGGTGGAGACTCTCCCTCACTTATTCCTCTATGACATTTGCGACCGTCGGTGATGGTAGCTCCTTATTTCATTCCCGAGTGCATTACACCAAATTGTCTAGCACACGGGAACAAAGGAGAAGCTACCCCCACGACAATAGTCGGGATTCTTTGTCCTCTCATATATGGTGGAGACTCGACAGACTTAAAGTCAACCTGAAATATTGTTTCATTATCTTTCTAAAAAGGACATATCGAGCGCCTGAAATTTGTCGGCAAGGGAATATACATGAGCATTCAAACTTGATGGACATTACATTTCAATGGTTGAAAATATGAGCAAAAACATTTCAAAATATCTTATAGGACTCATATTGACATGGAGATTTGGCTAGTCTCACCTCGAGGTCGGAGGGGGGTCGGTGACAGGGACGACGGCGAGGATGATGGAGGGGGCTACTAGATTTCTAGAAAAACAAAAACCCTATAAGCTATCAACTAATCAAATGCATACGCCTTGCATAGTGCTCTCCAATTTTAGCGAAACCAAATCGTAAAATAAAGTAGTATTCAAATTAGCATGCATTCAATAGTAAGAAAAACTACATCATCTCTTGCGTCCGTACATCATCGAATATTATCACTAATACACCTAGAATACTATCATACATATAGCATCGCTAATACAGCTAGAACCGTAGCGCCTGACGGGTATCGGTGCGGTAGGTGGACACCCAAAGAGAAGGAACCATCACAGGATCATAGCTCCAGTGAGGTCCCTGAAGAACTTGCCAGGTATTGTCGAACCTGCCCTCCAACGCAACCATGTAGCGACGGACGTGCTCGTCCTCCTTGTTGACACGGTGGCGTACCACCTCCGGTGTCCGGAAGCATCGGCACCGTCACTGGCCCACACGACCGCCACCAAACAAGGATCGGGTCAACGACAGACTGGCTCCTCACCAACCTACGCCCCCCGGAAGGTAGCACCTCCCAATACCAGCCCGGCGGAGCCCAGTCCCGGACATGGCCCCTCTGGTCAAGCAGGCCTCCTCCGCCGAGTCGATGATGAGGATGAGGGATAGGCATCGTCGATGTCAATGCGGGAATAAGAACTAAAAAAATAAACTAGTTCTATTAGTTTTCTTGCTAAGAATAAACTACTTCTATAGTAAAATAAAGTAGTTTTATTAAATCAACTAGTTCAACTACTAAGCACTTACTATAAATAAAATAAAGTATACTTACTAAAAATAAACTACTTCTATAATAAAATAAAGTAGTTTTATTAAATCAACTAGTTCAACTACTAAGCACTTACTATAAATAAAATAAAGTAGTACTTACTAAAACTAAACTATTTCTATAATAAAATAAAGTAGTTTTATTAAATCAACTAGTTCAACTACTAAGCACTTACTATAAATAAAATAATACTACTTACTAAAAATAAACTACTTCTACAGTAAAATAAAGTAGTTTTATTGAATCAACTAGTTCAACTACTAAGCACTTACTAATAACCTAAAATGCACTAAACCAAATAACCTTAAATGTAACTTTTGCAACACAATTTTTTCTTAAATATGCACATATATATATGAACATATACATAAATTGACAAAAAAATTCTAGGAACAAAAAAAATTCTATGAACAAAAAAAATTCATACATCAATGCATATATATCCATGGATCATACATACATCTGCATATATATACATATACATACACCATCAATATACACATATATCAATGAACAAAAATATCATACATCACACCACACAGAGCAGGCCGGCCGAACCGGCGGCGGTGGCGCACGGCAGAGGGCGGCAAGCAGAGCAGGCAGGGGTGGCGGCGCGGGGGAAGGGGCGGCTCACTGGGCGGTGACGACGAGGCGCGGCAGAGGGCGGCGACGGCAAGGTCGGGGTAGAGGGCGGCGACGGCGAGGTTGGGGCAGAGGGCGGCGACGGCGAGGTAAGGGAAGGGGTGGCGCGGCGCAGCGACGGTGTCGGGGCGGCGCGGGACGGCTTCAGAGGCAGGGCGGCGACGGCGGCGGGCGCGGGCGACGGGGCAGAGGGCGGCATCGACGGCGGGAGAATGAGGAACTGAAACGAAAATTTCGCAAGTGCTATTTATATAGACGAAGCATTGGTCCAGGTTGGTGGCACCAACCGGGACCAACGCCCCCCTTAAGTCTCGGTTGGCGTTACAAACCGGGACCAAAGGTCTCTTTTAAGCATCCCAAAGGGCGGGAAGCAGAGGCCTTTGGTCCTGGTTGGTGCCACCAACCGGGACTAAAGGTTGGCATTGGTACTGGTTGGTCGCAACAACCGGGACCAATTCACCCCTTTAGTCCCGGTTGGTACCACCAACCGGGACCCAAGGCCTCGTGCTGCCCGTGGCCAAAACTTTAGTCCCACCTTGCTAGTTGAGAGGGGCGCGCAGTGGTTTATAAGCCCCACTGTCGCACCCCTCTCAAGCTCCTCTCAATTGCAGGCTTACGGGCCTAATTGTAACTGCTATGTCTGTTGGGCCTATTGGT
>NC_057804.1:84205251-84206856 GCF_018294505.1 Triticum aestivum
GTGAATCACTAGTTTTTGATATTTGTGTGAATCACTAGTTTCTGTTAGTGCTATTAAAGTTTCTAACAAAAATTTTCTTTATGAAAATTCTTTTTTCTTTTACTGTTTTGAACA
This sequence comes from Triticum aestivum, assembly GCF_018294505.1. Taxonomy (NCBI): domain Eukaryota; kingdom Viridiplantae; phylum Streptophyta; class Magnoliopsida; order Poales; family Poaceae; genus Triticum; species Triticum aestivum. The sequence goes on from NC_057804.1 coordinate 84,205,366, forward strand.
GAAAATACTTTGATAATTTTAGTTGCATAAATATATAATTTTAATTTCAATAATACTACAGGTTTTATAAATGTTTATTTTGCTTTTACTTATTTATTAAAGTTTATTTTGTTTCTACTTACTTCTTTTCTTTTCTTTTTTGCTCTTTTATTTATTTTATGAAAATTCTTTATTTTTTGCTTTATTTATTTTATTTTGTTTTTACCTGCTATTGCTATTTTTATTTATTTTATTATAGTTTATGTATTTTACATTATTAAAGTTTATTTTGTTTCTACTTATTTATTTTCTTGTCTTTTTTTGTTTTATTTATTTTATGATAATTCTTTTTGCTTTTTGCTTTTACACAAAAGCCCTCTCCCCTAGCTGGATTGGTACCGGTTTGTGGCCTGACCCGGCCCGAAAGACAACTCTTTGGTACTGGTTCATGCCACAAACTGGTACCAGTGGTGGTGGGCCAAGAGCAGGGCCCATTGGTACATGTTCTTGCCGCCAACCGACACTAAAGGGGCCAGACGAACCGGGACCAATGGCCCCACGAGGCCCGGCAGGCCCCTGGCCTCACGAACCGGGACAAATGGGCCCATGGGTACCGGTTCGTGAGCGAACCGGGACTAATGGGCTTATCTCGCCCGGACGTATGCCCTGTTTTCTACTAGTGCGAGCTCGCTGTCGGTGTCAAAACCGACGGATCTCGGGTAGGGGCTCCCGAGCTGTGCGTCTAAGGCTAATGGTAACAGGAGGCGGGGGACACAATGTTTACCTAGGTTCGGGCCCTCTCAATGGAGGTAATACCCTACTTCCTGCTTGATTGATCTTGATGATATGAGTATTACGAGAGTTGATCTACCACGAGATCATAGAGGCTAAACCCTAGAAGCTAGCCTATGATTATGATTGTTGTTGTCCTACGGACTAAACCCTCCGGTTTATATAGACACCGGAGGGGGCTAGGGTTACACAGAGTCGGTTACAGAGAAGGAGATCTACATATCCAAATTGCCAAGCTTGCCTTCCACGCAAAGGAGAGTCCCACTCGGACACGGGACGAAGTCTTCAATCTTGTATCTTCATAGTCCAATAGTCCGGCCAAAGTATATAGTCCGGCTGTTCGAGGACCCCCTAATCCAGGACTCCCTCAGTAGCCCCTGAACCAGGCTTCAATGACGATGAGTCCGGCGCGCAGATTGTCTTCAGCATTGCAAGGCGGGTTCCTTCTCCGAATACTCCATAGAAGATCTTGAATATGAGGATCGTGTCCGGCTCTGCACAATAATTTCCACTTACCACCGTAGAGAGCACAATATTTCACAAATCTAATGTGCTGACAACTTTTCATAGCGTAACATCACGCCACGGTCCGGTCATTACGAACCGTTTTCCCCAGCCTGCCACTACATGCATTACGAGGCGGTTTTATTGGCACGTCTTGTCGAAGCAGAGATCGTGTTCCCCTTATCACGGGATTCTCTTCAATACGAGTGTGGGTAA
>NC_057804.1:84206866-84223191 GCF_018294505.1 Triticum aestivum
TTTGCTTTATTTATTTTATTTTGTTTGTACTGACTATTGCTATTTTTATTTATTTTATTAGTTTATTTATTCTACATTATTAAAGTTTATTTTGTTACTACTTATTTATTGAAGTTTTTTCTATTTCTACTTATTTATTTTATTTTGTTTCTACTTATTTATTTTCTTTTCTTTATTCGCTTTTTTTATTTATTTTATGAAAATTATTTTTGCTTTTAATGTTTTACACACAAAAGCCCTCTCCCCTGGCTGGTTCATTGGTCCCGGTTTGTGGCTTGACCCGGTCCTAAAGACCACCCTTTTGTACCGGTTGAGGACACCAACCGGTACAATGGCGGTGGGCCAGGAGCGAGGCCCATTGGTCCCGATTCATGCCGTCAACCGGGACCAAAGGGGCCAGATGAACCGGGATCAATGGCCCCACGAGGCCTGGCAGGCCCCTGGCCTCACGAACCGGGACCAATGGGCCCATGGGTACCGGTTCGTAACCGAGCCGGTACTAATGGGCTTATCTGGCCCGGACATATGCCCTGTTTTCTACTAGTGCACCCCAACAACCCTACGCCGCCGCCGCTACCTCTCCCGTAGCCACCGCCGCCGCGATCTCCCTACCCCTCCCATGCAGCGCCGCCTTACGCCGCTGCCATCTTCTCCCTCCATCACCTCCTAAACCCTAACCGCGCCACGCCCATCCCTCACCATGTCTCGCTCCAAGGCCGAACCCTCCGACGCCGGATCCTTTGCGGGCACCATGTTCACCTCGGATCGCCTCAATGAGCTGCACATCAAGGATCATGTGCCCGTCATCCTTGACCTCGACTCGCCGTCCTACAACGCATGGCGCACCTACTTCGCGCTGTTGTTCCGCTCCTACCGTTTCATCGAGCACATTGATGGGAGCGTCGACTTCCGCGACATGAAGGACGACAACGAGTGGCTTGCCGTGGACGCCTGCATCGTCAAGTGGCTCTTCCTCACCATCTCCCCAGGCCTCTTCAACATGGCGAACGCCCGTGACCCCTCGGCGTATGCCATGTGGACACGGTTTGTGCGATCTCTTCCTCGACAATCAGCTTCAATGTCGTGTCTTCCTCCAAGGGGAGTTCTTCACCAAGCAGCAAAACAATCTTTCGATCGATGATTACTGCACGCGGCCAAAGGTCCTCGCCGACGAGCTCCGCGATGTCGGCATGAACATCGACAACTCCGTCCTCCTCAACAACCTTCTTCGGGGCCTCCACCCCAACCTCGGCCAGTCCGCCGCCAACCACTCCCTCGTCACATCGACGTACGCCAAGGCGGTCACTTACCTTCGCATGAAGGAGAAGCGACTTCGTCACTCTACTCGGCAGGCGACCCATGTCACGCTCCATGTCGGCCTCACCGCCGGCACCGGCGCGCCTCCCGCCCCGACTGCGCCACGTGCTCCTGCGCCGACCCCGCCTCCCGCGCTCGCCCCCTCCGGTGGCCGCAGGCAGAAGGGCCGCAAGGGTCGCACCCGCAACTCCAACACCGCGCAGCGCCCACCCGCGACCACCGTGGTCGCTCCTCCTCCACCATGGCTGTTCGGATACAATCCCTGGACGGGTGTTGTACATGCATACTCCATGCTCGTCCCTCGCCCTCCTGCTCCGAGCATCGTCGGTCCGAGGCCAGCTTCTCACCAGGCACTGCTGACCACGCCCGCCCTCGGACCCGCGGCATATGGTGGTGTTGCCCCCTACAGCGGTGCGGCGGCATATGGTGGCCCTCCGGCCTATGGCGCGTATGGCGGACCCCACGGCGGTGGATGGGATCCAGCCCTCCTCCCCGCTCTTCATGTCGCGCCCTCGCCGAGCAACTACAATAGAGGTGGCGATTGGTATATGGACACCGGCGCCGCTCACATGGCTTCCAACCCCGGTATCCTCTCCCGCGCCTCCCCCTACCCTTTCAACACTCACATCATGGTTGGTGATGGTTCCTCCCTTCCCATCACCCATCACGGTTCTTCCTCCCTCCCGTTTCCCTCCTCTCCTTTAACTCTTAATAATGTGCTTATTTCGCCATCCTTAATCAAAAACCTATGCTCTGTTCGTACTCTTACTCGTGAACATCCTGTCACTGTTGAGTTTGAGAAACTTGGTTTTTCTATCAAGGATGCTCACTCCCGGAGGGTTCTGCACCGATGTGATTCCCCCGACGATCTCTACCCATGCGGTCCTACGATGAGTGGTGGTCCGGTTGCTCTTCATGTCGACGTCTCGCTTTGGCACGCTCAACTTGGTCATCCCAGCTCCGACGCTCTTCATAAAATTTTGAGCACATTTCCCTTTTCATGTAATAAATCCGCGGCACATACTTGTCATGCTTGTCGTGTCGGAAAACACGTTCGTTTGTCGTTTCCTTCATCTACATCAATAGCCAATTTTCCCTTTGATGTTATTCACTGTGATGTTTGGACATCTACCATGCCTAGCAACTCGGGTTTATCATATTGTCTTGTGATCTTAGATGATTTTTCTCACTTCACTTGGACTTTTCCGTTGCGCCATAAATCCGATCTCGCCTCCACCCTCCACTCATTTTATGCTTATGTCCGCACATACTTTCATCGCACCATTGCGCACCTTCAAACGGATAACAGAAAAGAATTTGATAACCTCGCTATTAGACATCTCCTCTCCACTCATGACACCATATTTGGTCTTACATGTCCATATACATCCCAACCGGACGTGCTGAACGTGTTCTTCGCACCCTCAATGAGAGTGTTCGTGTGTTGCTTTTACATGCACACATGCCTGCATGCTTTTGGCCCAATGCTCTCGCCACCGCCACTCTTCTTCTCAACATCCGGCCATGCAAACCACGATGGAGTTATACACCTCTGTAGGACCTTGAAGTATGTCTAGAGGGGGGTGATTAGACTACTTGACCAATTAAAAACTTAACCTTTTCCCAATTTTAGTCTTTGGCAGATTTTAGCTATCTTAGCACAAGTCAAGCAATCTTCACACAATTCAAGCAAGCATGCAAAGAGTATATGAGCAGCGGAAATTAAAGCATGCAACTTGCAAGAATGTAAAGGGAAGGGTTTGGAGATTTCAAACGCAATTTGGAGACACGGTGATTTTTGAGCCGTGGTTCCGATAGGTGGTGCTATCATACATCCACGTTGATGGAGACTTCAACCCATGAAGGGTAACAGTTGCGCGAGTCCACGGAGGGCTCCACCCACGAAGGGTCCACAAAGAAGCAACCTTGTCTATCCCACCATGGTCGTCGCCCACGAAGGACTTGCCTCACTAGCAGTAGATCTTCACGAAGTAGGCAATCTCCTTGCCCTTACAAACTCCTTGGTTCAACTCCACAATCTTGTCGGAGGCTCCCAAGTGACACCTAGCCTATCTAGGAGACACCACTCTCCAAGAAGTAACAAATGGTGTGATGATGATGAACTCCTTGCTCTTGTGCTTGAAATGATAGTCTCCCCAACACTCAACTCTCTCTCACAGGATTTGGATCTGGTGGAAAGAAGATTTGAGTGGAAAGCAACTTGGGGAAGGCTAGAGATCAAGATTCATATGGTAGGAATGGAATATCTTGGTCTCAACAAATGAGTAGGTAGTTTTCTCTCAGAAATGGTAAGTTGGAAGTGTAGGTTTGTTCTGACGGCTCCCTCCGCGAATGAAGAGGAGGTGGAGGGGTATATATAGCCTCCACACAAAATCTAACCGTTACACACAATTTACCAATCTCGGTGGGACCGAATCAACAAACTCGGTCGGACCGATTCAGTAAACCTAGTGACCGTTAGTGATTTCGGTGGGACCGACATGCAACTCGGTGGGACCGATATGGTTAGGGTTAGGGCATAACGTAATCTCGGTGAGACTGATTACACAAACTCGGTGAGACCGATTTTGGTAATTAGCTAACCAGAGAGTTGGTCAGGTAAACTCGGTGGGACCGATTCGCTCTTTTCGGTGAGACCGAAATGTTACGAAAGGGAAACAAAGAGTTTACATTGCAATCTCAGTGGGACCGATCGCTCACTTCGGTTAGACCGAAATGTTACGAAGGGAAACAGAGAGATTACAATCCCATCTCGGTGAGACCGAGATCCCTATCGGTGAGACCGATTTGCCTAGGGTTTGTGGCAGTGGCTATGACATCTGAACTCGGTGGCGCCGGATAGAAAGAATCGGCGGGGCCGAGTTTGACTTTAGGTTTAGGTCATATGTGGATATGAGAAAGTAGTTGAGGGTTTTTGGAGCATATCACTAAGCACTTGAAGCAAGAAACTCATCAAGCAACACATCATCCCTCCTTGATAGTATTGGCTTTTCCTATATACTCAATGTGATCTTGGATCACTAAAATATAAAATGTGGAGTCTTGAGATTTTGAGCTTGAGCCAATCCTTTTATCCTTAATATTTTGAGGGATCCACTTTCATCATCCATGCCATGCCATTCATTGAGCTTTCCTGAAATATTTGTCTTGGAATAGTATTAGCTCAATGAGCTATATGTTGTTATGAATTACCAAAACCACCTAGGGATAGTTGCACTTTCAATCTCCCCCTTTTTGGTAATTGATGACAACATATAGATCAAAGCTTAGACAAATGATAATAAGATTAAAAAAATCGTCGCTTTGAGAAGTATGTGATAACAAGAGCTCCCCCTAAATTTGTGCATAGTCTAAGATTTGCTTTGGACTGCAAATGCACAAGGAATTAGGCTCATGGGTTACTCTTCCATGTCACATACATCTTGGTGGAGCGCTCAAAATAATAAAGATTGAATACATGCACTCATCACCAAGCAAAGTGAGTGATCATACAAAGATAAATAAGATAATATCATCTAACAAGCATAAGTGTAGCTTATGATCAAACGCATGCTCATCAATGTCTCACAGATAATAGCATAGTATCTCAAGCAAGCAAAAGCAAATACAGTTCAACCATTTAGACAAGAGAGAACAAAAGCAAACTCTCTCTCTCTCTCGAAGCCTATGATCTATACATTTTTCTCCCCCTTTGGCAAAAAGTTACCAAAAAGTTCCTAGAAAATGCATAATACTATATCGTATCTCAGGCTTGGTCTTCAGTTGGTGGTGTAGAGATGGCTCCTTGGACGAAGACTTCAGTTGATGTGGATGGAGCTGAAGGAGTTGGTGCTGGAGCTGGTTGCACTGGAGCTGTAGCTGGTGCAGATGAAGTGGCTCTGGTGTCTGTCACTGGCTCTGCAGCTGATCTCTGAGCTCGAGGCACTCTGGCAAATGCATCAGTAGTTGTCCTGCCCTTCCTCTCCTGCATGTCATCCTGTAGCTGCTCCACAACTGACTGAATCTCAGTTACTTTGACATCTAAATCATAGAATTTTTGTTCGATGATTCTTTCCAGGCTCTCCTCGTTTTGAGTTAGGGTGGCCAACCCCTTCTCAATCCTCAGAGTTGATGCTATCAAGTAACCAAGCTGGTCCTACTTGCTCTTCAAAAAGTACTCAGATGCCTCCTCTAGAGTTGGCATCTTGGCAGCCTTCTCCTTCTTTGCTTTCTCCTTCTTCTCTTGAGCTTGCACTGAGGATGGTTCATTCTCATTCATCACAACTTGATTGTCCTCAAAGTCTGGATAGAGAACAAAGTGTTCCTTATCCAACTGATATTTGCATGTGCCCATATTTGAGTTGATCAGCTCCTGGATTTGTGGGGCATACCCACAACTTCTCTTCTGGTCTGCTGCTGTCCTCTTGATAGTCTCAACTATGAGGCTCATGACCTTGAATTTCTGTGGCACATCAAATATGTGTAGCAAATTAATTGCATGCCCTCTGATCATGTTGTGGTCACCTGACTTGGGAAAAAGAGTGTGCCTAAGGATCTAGTTGATTGTTGGCAGCCCTGACAGAAGAAAATGGACAGACCCAAACTTGAAAGTCTCAAGTGCCTTGTCTGGGATCTCCTTGTACATATGTGACATAGAATTGTGATCCTTTTTCTTCTTGGAGTAGACATCCAAGTCATATTATTTCTCCTCTGGGGCATTGATCAGATTGGCCCATTCCTCAATAGTTGATTGGTACCTTGTACCTTCAGACATCCATACAATTCTGCCATCAAGATAAAAGTGAGCTGTGGAGTAGAATTGCATAACTAGCTCATCATTCCAGTTTGTGAACTTCTGTCCAACAAACTCATCAACTCCACAAGCCTTAAAGCTATCAAATACTCCTGGGTAGTGATCCTCATTTTCCTTCATGTATTTCCAGTCTACCCACCTCATATCACAAACTATGGGCTTCTTATCCAACAGCACAGTCTCATAGAAGTCCTGCCGTTCCTTAGTGTGGAACCTGTAATCAACAGCAGTTCTTCTTCTGATTGCATATGGATCAGACAATCTCGACTGCCTGAGCCCTGCATCTTTCCTCAACTTCATATTCTCAGCCACTGGATGAGCATCGTTGTGGTCTGGAATCTTGGGTTTGAGCTTCCTCGGGACTTGTCCTTCATCATCTTCCTCAGCAGCAACTTCAGGCACTGGGGCCTTGTTCTTCTCAGCAGCTGGTATGCTCCTGGTATTCCTCTTAGGTGCAGACTTGGCCTTGGAGGCAGCTTTGGGTGCTTATTTGGGCTTTGATGATACAGCCCCTGACCTTATAGCATCACCCATTAGCTTTTGTGCCTTGGGTGCTGGTGCAGCAACCTCTTCTTCCTCCTCCTCTTCCATCATGGAAGGTTGTCCAACAATTCTGGCCATGGTCTTTCTGGCCCTTTCCTTTCTTTTCTTTCCTTCTGCAGCTGACTCTTTGGGATCAGGTTTCTCAGGTTCTTGTGTTGATCCTCTGACCTTCAGCATAGGTGTCCTCTTGGCAGGGACCTTCCTATTTAGTCCAGGCTTTGTGGTCTTTGCTGAGCCATACTCCTTTTTGAGCACTACCTTCTTGGAAGTAGCCTCATCTTCAGCTGCCAGATAGTCCTCATCCTCAGAGTCTGAGGTTCTCTTCCTTCTGGTTCTTGTGGCTGCTTTGGGCAAATTGCTAGGAGTGCTTCTGCTGCCTTCATCTGAGGAACTGGAGGGACTAGTTCCCTCACTCATGTGAATCTGCTCTTCTTCCCTGTTCTGGCTGTCACTTTGGTCTGACATGTTAAAAACACTGACTGCTGACCCTGTGAATAATTGTAGATGAGATAGAATGGATGAGCTTCACAAAATGCAGAGATTTTTGCAAAAGAATGATTCAAAAACTTAGTTTTAGTTTTTCACAGAAAGAATTTCGGATCAACCGATTTTCAAACTCGGCGATACCGAAGCAGCTTTTGGAACATAAACTAGTAATCTCGGTCAGACCGAGTCACAGTTCGGTGGCACCGAGACTGCTAGGGTTCCACTGAGTTCTAAAATCGGTCACACCGATTAGCAATTCTCGGTTAGACCGAGAGTTACTTGTGCAATGGCGTTAGCCGAATCGGTGGGACTGAGTTTTTCAACTCGGTAGGTTCGAGATGGTTTCAGCGGAAACCTAACCCTAAATTTTCAAATCGCATCTATTCTATGGGTTGTTTTGACTGGATAGAGGTGTTTCAATCGTGGCAAGAATCATAATGAACACAATGTGCTAGGAATTGGGCGGGAATAGCACTATGATCGAGTCCATACCCTAGTTTGGCGATGAACTCGCTATGGTGGCAACGGCGGGGATGAATTCCGTTGACGGCGGCGGAGACCAGCGACTAGAGGCGGCTGGCGACGAAGTCGACGATCCAGAGACCTAGTAGGCAGAGCGAGCTATGCGCGGGCGAAGTGGTTTGGAGAAAGTTTTCCAAATTTTGCATGTGTGTATATATAGCCCGACCCTGTCGGTGTGACCAAGTGGAACAACTCGGTGGCACCGAGATGCATAACTGTTGACAGTTACAGCAACTCGGTGAGACCGAAAAGTTCAAATCGGTTGCACCGAGATTGAAAACCTAGATCGACTTAGTGATCTCGGTATGACCGAAATGGAAGAATCGGTCAGACCGAAATTCACAAAGAAGTTTTGGAAGTTTAAGTCCATGACGAATCGGGGACTCCGAGTGCTCCTCACACAGAGTGGTTCGAATCTGACTTGATCAATATTTTGTGATGTAGCATGAATAAAGTTTGAGACAAGAAAAGCATAGATAGCTAGAGAAGGTTCTTAGGCATTCTTGTTCATCCACTTGGCAAAAGAAAAAGAAACCAATCAATCAAAGCAACAAGTGGATGTCCTCGAATGAGTTAAATATGCAACCAACATGCTCACACAACAAAATGGCAAATGAAATATGTGGCAAAGCGTGCACAACTAATTCTAGCATCTATCAAACAATTGGCGATGACTAGGTCATCTATATATGAGTATATTGACTTAGGAGTCAAATGAGAACATTTGATCATAGGTCATACTCATCGTTTAAGCTCAAGTGGGGTTACCACTTTTACATCATGCATTGATATGTTCACATCATTAGAGTTGCTTTGACTCAATTCTTAGAGTTAAGCTCCCCCTAGATATGAGATCCCCCTTAGAGGGATGAACTAACCTTGGGTTTTGTCAATGATGACTTCATGTAGGTGTTGAAGATGTGGATGCTCAATGTTGATGTAGATCATTTGGAGCAATCCTTTGGAGTGAGTTGCATTTTCAATACCTACATGGGTTAGTCCCACAAGGAACAAACAAGTATATCCATAGACATAGAGTGATGCACACACAAGATGATGTCTATGAAAGCATTAGGTTACCTTGTCCCTTGCCTTACCAACATGAGGGTTTGTGACTCCTTGAACTAGTGCAAGATGTGGAAGTTGATTGCACTTGTCCTTGCCATAATGATATGAGTGAAGAATGTTGGCGGAGTCACCCTCAAGAACTCTCTAGTTCTTCTTCTTCGGGATCCACATCATCTTGATGCGAATCCTTGGAGTTGTAGTTGTGCTTGATGAAGTAGAACTTGACGTAGTCTTGGGAACCCACTTGACCAAGGCCTTAGGAGCTTCTTGAAATGCATCTATCTCCTCTTGAAGCTTGTCCTTGCCTTTGTTCTTGTGGTCTTGTGGTGGAAGATCATTTTGAGCTTGTGTTCCCTTGAAGGAAGTAGGATCATACTTCTCTTGTTGAGGAACAAACTTCGTCTTGGGGTATTGATATTCTTCCCACTCAACTCCATTGGCATTGAACTTTCGTTCAAAACCAACACCTTGATTCTTCCGGTGCCTTCCTTGCTTGCGTACAATTTCCTCGAATTGCTTACTCTCGGCAAGGCTCTTTTATACACCTTTCTCTATAATTCCCTTCAATAAGCTATTTTCTTGCTCAAGTGTAACTTGGCTAAGAGAATCATTAGTGGAATCAAGAGAACTACTAGAAGCAACACTATTGGATTTAGCATGATTATTGTTACTACTAGAGGAAGAATCCTTCTTGTTCTTGTTACTAGACTTGACTTGAGGCATGTAAGTAGATAAGAGTAAATGCTTGGCAATGTAAGAAGAACTTTTCTTGCGAAGATCATCATTGATTGCTTTTAAGAACTCATGCTCTTGCTTAAGATTGAGCTTTACAAAGCGTAACTTCTCATGAGTCCTCAAAAGTTCTCGATGATCCCCTAAGATAGTTTCATGAGCTAACTTAAGAGTGTTTAGTTCTTTAGTTAGAAGCTCAATCTTCTCCTTATCATTGTCATTCGTTTTATCTTGTTTAGCATGATTAATTGACGTTTCACCATAGTATTCATCACTAGAGTTGTCAATGAGTAAATCATCATCACCTAACAAGTCATCTTCATCACTATTGAAATCAACATACTCGGGGTGAGTTACCTTAGGGCCTTTGGCCATGAAGCATCTTCCAATTCCTTCATTTGGTGAATCAAATATGTCGTAGGAGTTGGTCGACACAAGTGCTAGACCGGCAACACCTTCATCTTGAGTATGTTCGGAGTCGTAGTGATAGCTTCTCTCGGAGTGATGTTCAGAGTCGGAACCGGATACCCATTCACCAACATGAGCTTGATGTCTTCGTTTTGTGTAGCTCTTTGATGACTTGTCCTTCCTTTCCGAATCCTTGCTTCTCCGGGATGTTCTTCGTTCATAATGATCATCTCTACTCGTTCTCTCTCTTGGCGGTGATTCTTCTCTTCTACTTCTTCTCTTGGGAGAATTTTCTCTTCTTTTGTAGGGTGTCGTACACTCATTGGAATAGTGTCCGGGTCTCTCACAATTGTAGCAATTGCGCTCTCGACTGGAAGATCTTTTATCATTGTAAGACCTTGACTTGGAGCTTCTTTCTTTGCTTCTACTCTTGTAGAATTTGTTGAAGTTCTTCACCATTAAGCTCAATTCTTCATTGAAGGTTTGTTTCTCACTTGATGATGTAGGGTCTTCACATGAGGCTTTTTAAGCACCACTTGACTTGTTGTGAAGTTCCTCTTTATCCTTGAGTGACATCTCATGAGCAACAATTCTTCCAATGACCTCCGTTGGCTTGAGATTCTTGTAGTTGGGCATCATTTGGATCAATGTGCACACGGTATCATATTTTCCATCCAATGCTCTTAGGATCTTCTTGATGATGAATCTGTTGGTCATCTCTTCACTTCCTAAGCCCGTAATCTCATTTGTGATAAGAGCAAGCCTAGAGTACATTTCAGCGACACCTTCACCATCCTTCATTTTGAACTTGTCAAGCTGACTTTGGAGCACATCCAACTTGGATTCCTTGACGGAGTCGGTACCTTCATGCATATAAATCAAAGTATCCCAAATTTCCTTAGCATTCTCAAGACGGCTGATTTTGTTGAATTCTTCGGCGCACAATCCGTTGAAGAGGGTATCATAAGCTTGAGCGTTGTACTGCAGCATCTTCAATTCATCCGCACTAGCTTCACGGTTTGGTTCCCTCCCATCAAAGAATTCACCTTGCAAGCCAATACACACAATAGCCCAAACGGCGGGGTTATGTCCGAGAATATGCATTTTCATCTTATGCTTCCAACTAGCAAAATTAGTACCATCAAAGTAAGGACCTCTACGGTGATAATTTCCCTCGCTAAACGCCATACTCTCCTAGCTTGTGAAACCAAGGCTATGACCACCAAAAGCTATGGAAATCAAAGCAAATGGAGACCAAATCTCTGATACCACTTGTAGGACCTTGAAGTATGTCTAGAGGGGGGTGATTAGACTACTTGACCAATTAAAAACTTAACCTTTTCCCAATTTTAGTCTTTGGCAGATTTTAGCTATCTTAGCACAAGTCAAGCAATCTTCACACAATTCAAGCAAGCATGCAAAGAGTATATGAACAGCGGAAATTAAAGCATGCAACTTGCAAGAATGTAAAGGGAAGGGTTTGGAGATTTCAAACGCAATTTGGAGACACGGTGATTTTTGAGCCGTGGTTCCGATAGGTGGTGCTATCATACATCCACGTTGATGGAGACTTCAACCCATGAAGGGTAACGGTTGCGCGAGTCCACGGAGGGCTCCACCCACGAAGGGTCCACAAAGAAGCAACCTTGTCTATCCCACCATGGTCGTCGCCCACGAAGGACTTGCCTCACTAGCGGTAGATCTTCACGAAGTAGGCGATCTTCTTGCCCTTACAAACTCCTTTGTTCAACTCCACAATCTTGTCGGAGGCTCCCAACTGACACCTAGCCTATCTAGGAGACTCCACTCTCCAAGAAGTAACAAATGGTGTGATGATGATGAACTCCTTGCTCTTGTGCTTGAAATGATAGTCTCCCCAACACTCAACTCTCTCTCACAGGATTTGGATCTGGTGGAAAGAAGATTTGAGTGGAAAGCAACTTGGGGAAGGCTAGAGATCAAGATTCATATGGTAGGAATGGAATATCTTGGTCTCAACAAATGAGTAGGTAGTTTTCTCTCAGAAATGGTAAGTTGGAAGTGTAGGTTTGTTCTGACGGCTCCCTCCGCGAATGAAGAGGAGGTGGAGGGGTATATATAGCCTCCACACAAAATCTAACCGTTACACACAATTTACCAATCTCGGTGGGACCGAATCAACAAACTCGGTCGGACCGATTCAGTAAACCTAGTGACCGTTAGTGATTTTGGTGGGACCGACATGCAACTCGGTGGGACCGATATGGTTAGGGTTAGGGCATAACGTAATCTCGGTGAGACCGATTACACAAACTCGGTGAGACCGATTTTGGTAATTAGCTAACCAGAGAGTTGGTCAGGTAAACTCGGTGGGACCGATTCGCTCTTTTCAGTGAGACCGAAATGTTACGAAAGGGAAACAAAGAGTTTACATTGCAATCTCGGTGGGACCGATCGCTCACTTCGGTTAGACCGAAACGTTACGAAGGGAAACAGAGAGATTACAATCCCATCTCGGTGAGACCGAGATCCCTATCAGTGAGACCGATTTGCCTAGGGTTTGTGGTAGTGGCTATGATATCTGAACTCGGTGGCGCCGGATAGAAAGAATCGGTGGGGCCGAGTTTGACTTTAGGTTTAGGTCATATGTGGATATGAGAAAGTAGTTGAGGGTTTTTTGGAGCATATCACTAAGCACTTGAAGCAAGAAACTCATCAAGCAACACCTCATCCCTCCTTGATAGTATTGGCTTTTCCTATAGATTCAATGTGATCTTGGATCACTAAAATATAAAATGTGGAGTCTTGAGCTTTTGAGCTTGAGCCAATCCTTTTATCCTTAATATTTTGAGGGATCCACTTTCATCATCCATGCCATGCCATTCATTGAGCTTTCCTGAAATATTTGTCTTAGAATAGTATTAGCTCAATGAGCTATATGTTGTTATGAATTACCAAAACCACCTAGGGATAGTTGCACTTTCAACCTCATCACCTTTTGTTCGGGTCTCCTCCTTCCTATGATGATCTCCATGTCTTCGGTTGCTTGTGTTACCCCAACATCACCGCCACCACCCCACATAAACTCGCGCCGCGGTCTCTTGCCTGTGTCTTTCTTGGCTATCAACCCAACACCAAAGGATTTCGCTGCTACGATCTGGTCTCTCGCCGTGTCTTCGTCTCGCGGCACGTTTACTTTGATGAGGTTGCTTTTCCTTTTCAACAGGTTTCTCCCACAGCGGAGCCATCCTCGGATTCTTCCCCTCGTCGGCCTCGGTGAGCCCTTGCGCTCCCTCCACCGCGCATGCATGCATCTTCGGCGAGCCCTTCGGCTCCCTCGGCGCAGCCTCCTCTCTCGGCTCAGGCGGAGCCGGCCTCACTCCTGGAGGCTTCGACGCCTGCTTCTGCTGGCCTGGCGGCATCCTCAGGAAGCGTCTCGGTTGGGTTCCCGGCTGCCTCTCCGACGCTCCCGTCCGCACCCACGTTGGTTGTGGCCTCTCCCGTCGGGTCGCCATCGTCCTTTGCGGTCTCACCCGTGGACACGTCTATGCCACCCGTGGCCTCACCCGTGGCCTCGTCTTCGCCACCCGCGGCTTCGCCTGTGGCTCCCTCGCCGTTGCCTGCGGCTTCGGTCACGGCCTTGTTGCCCGTGGCTTCTCCCATAGCCTCGTCATCGTCCTCTTCCGCAACAGAGATTGCACCTCCGCCTCGACGTCGGGCTCGAGCCCCGCCTCCGCCGCCTCATCACTCCATGGTGACGCGTGCTAAAGACGGGATACATCAACCGAACCCACGCTATCACAATCTCAGTGTGACGACGATCTCTCCAGTACTGCGCTCGGTGTGCTCGGAATTGAGTGATCCGCTCTGGCTTGGGGCTATGCGCGCTGAGTATGATTCCCTCGTCGCCAACCAGACCTGGACATTGGTTCCTCGTCCACCCGGTGCCGACATCATCACCGGCAAGTGGGTATTTCGGCACAAGCTTCTCCCGGATGGCTCTGTGGACAGGTACAAGGCTTGTTGGGTTGTTCGCGGCTTTGCACAACGTGCCGGTGTTGACTTCTCAGAGACTTTCTCCCCGGTCGTTAAACCTGCCATGATTTGTGTGGTTCTTCAGCTTGCCGCCTCACGTCATTGGCATGTTCATCAGCTCGACATCAACAGCGCCTTTCTATATGGTAATCTCCAGGAGCGTGTTCTCTGCCAGCAGCCCACTGGATTTGTTGATCCCACCCGACCTGATGATGTCTGTCTGCTATCACACTCTTTTTACGGTCTGAAACAGACACCTCGTCCGTGGTATCAATGCATTGCAACATTTCTCACCGCTCTTGGTTTTCGCAACACCACCTCGGACATGTCGCTATTTGTGCTTCATCGAGCTGATCATGTCGCCATGCTTCTCCTCTATGTTGATGATATCGTCATCACCGCCTCTCACGCGGATCTACTTCACGACATCATTGGTCACCTCGGTTTTGAGTTTTGACTGAAGGACTTGGGTGCCTTGCACTTCTTCCTCGGCATTAATGTGCGACGTGATTCCTCTGGATTTTTTCTTCATCAAGGACAGTATGCTCTTGATCTCTTGGATCGTGCTGGCATGACCGATTGCAAACCTGCTGCTACTCCTGCCGAGGCCAAGCCGAAGCTCTCTGCCACTGCTGGACAACCTGCCACTGACGCCGCTCTCTACCACAGTATTGTTGGTGCTCTTCAGTACCTCACGCTCACCAGACCAGATATTCAGTTTGCCGTACAACAAGTTTTCTTGCATATGCACTCGCCACGCGATGTTCACTGGTCTCTGGTCAAGCGCATTCTCCGGTACATTTGCCGGACACCGACCTTTGGTCTTCGTCTTCGTGCCTCCACCTCCACTGAGATGTATTCCTACACTGATGCGGATTGGGCCGATTGTCCTGACACTCGCCGCTCTACGTCAGGCTATTGTGTGTTCTTTGGCGATTCGCTTGTCTCATGGTCCTCTAAGCGGCAACCCACCGTCTCCCGCTCGAGCGCTGAGGCCGAGTATTGTGCCATCGCCAACGTCATTGCCGAGACTTGTTGGCTTCATCAACTTCTTGGCGAACTTCGGGTCTCAATCCTGAAAGCTACGGTGGTTTTTTGTAATAATGTTTCGGCCACCTACCTCGCGGCCAACTCGGTGCAGTTCACTTCGTTCGCGAGAAGGTTCAGTTAGGTCAGCTCCTGGTTCTTTATGTATCGACCACCCAACAGTTCGCCGACATTATGACCAAAGGTCTCTCAACCGCTGCATTCCAGGAGTTCGGTTACCGTCTTTGCATCGCCGACGCCGACGCTTCGACTGCGGGGGGGTGTTGAACGTGACGTATTGTACTTCTAATTCTATCTTCTCTAGCCTTGTATAGTTGACTCCTAGAGATATGGTAGGGTTAGTTTTCTTGTCACGTAAGACATCTCTTTGTATATATTGTGACCTACTCCATGGAATGCAATTGAGTTGCACCGCATAATCTTTCCACGGTGTTTTCATATGAATAGGTCTTTTCATATGAATATTTGAACTTGGGATGCCCTATGAAGATGAAGTAACTGTTGCATTTACTCTCTACGAATCCAACAAAGTTTCATATTTGTGGTGAAAATGACCAATATGGGCATGAAAAAAGATGGATCACCATGTGGTCAGCCCGCCAATGTTGTTATGTCGTTTGTGCTTAACCATCTAACATTGTTAACTCTTTGGAGGAGGTGGCGTACTAGGCGCGCCTATCGGAGGCCATCGCACCCTGCTTCCAACGACTTCGTGCCGCCATTGATGCCACTGTCCCCCGTCAGGCCCGAGCTGACACCCTCCCAGGATCCGCTGACGCACCACCGGTACACCTGACAAGGAGTGCGCGAGTGGGTCAGTGCGCCACCCGTCTGGCTTGGGGCGATGCCGGCGCATGAGAGATCTACCTTGAGCAGCGGCGAAAACGCTTGGGGCGATGTGACACTGTCTGCCGCAAGTCCGCTAGATTCAAACGGACAAAATATGTATCCGTTTGCGTCATTAGAGCAGCTCCAACGCAGGGACCCAAACGGACACGGATTTTGTCCGCTTTTTGTCTGTTTGGGTCTTTTGTCCGCCAAGCGGACATGGGGCGTACACTGCGGGCATCCAACACAAGAACCTAAAAGCGGACAGAGCGGACACTGTGGGCATCCCTCCGCCACCCTCGTCTCCCCCTCGCGCCGTCGGGCCCCGCTGCTCCCCCTCACGCCGTCGGGCCCCGCCGCTCCTCCACGCAGGTGTCTCGCTGTCGTCCGTCGTGGCGCCGCCCCTGACCCCAGACGCGGTGGTCGTGTTGTCCCGTGCCTCCTGCTCGTCGCCCCGCTCGACCACCTCCTGCTCGCGGGGTGCGGCGCGCGCGAGCGGCGCACGGGCAAAGCAGCGGTCGTGGAGGCGAGCTGCGGGGCACGCGGC
>NC_057804.1:84223680-84284957 GCF_018294505.1 Triticum aestivum
AGGTGGCGCGGCTCAAGGCGGCGTGCACGGGGAGGCGTGGCGAGGCCTACGGCGAGCGGCCGGGCGTGCGGGTGGCGGGGCGAGGTGGCGCGCCGTGCGGGGCGAGGTGCTCGGGGGCTCTCCGGTGAGCGCGGCGGCCGCCTGCGCATTTGGTCTCGCCGGTGGCCTCGCTCCTCCACTCGGGGTAGGTGGAGCTAGATGCCAACTCGTGGTTAGTCACTGCTAGGTGGGACCAGGGGGGGACACGAGCGGACGGCCGCGGTCGACGAGAGCGTCCGCTTCTGTTCGCTTCGTACCCATTTGTTCCCAGATTTGGGTCAAGTTTGGGTCGGGGGAGGACATCAGATGGACACAAACGTCCATTTAGATCGACCCATTTGATAAAGTTTTGTGTTCGGATGACCCAAACGGATAAAATGGGTCTCTTCCTTGAAGTTGCTCTTACACGTACATTTGGAGTTTTTTCTTTTATTGCCTTGCGTGATCGAGTATGTGTTTTGAATAATACTCCCTCCGGTCCTTTTTACTTTGCACATTGGTTTTGCCGAAAGTCAAACTTTGCTAAGTTTGACCAAATTTATATTAAAAATTATTAACATCTATAATATTTAATAAATATAATATGAAAATATATTCCAAGATGAATCTAATGATATTGGTGTTGTTATGTGAATGTCTATAATTTTTTATATAAACTTGGTCAAAGTTGGATGAGATTGACTTCAGACAAACCTAATATGCAGAGTAAAAAGGACCGGAGGGAGTACACAGCACAGTGTAGTGCCGTTTTTACCGCAGCCACACCACAGAGATGGAATGGACGGGTGCTGGCACGCTCGCTACCATCCAATGGGAAGCTGCTGCCGCTCTTGTCCTGCTACGCACCTCCCTCTGTAAACTACTGTACAAACATAACATAGGCTAGGGCTCTAGGCTACTGCCTGCACTTTGCTTTTGATCTTGCCACGGCCAGCTTTGGATTTGATATAAATGCAAAACCACTGTTCACAAGGACACACACTGTGACACGGATTTCTCTCACTGCTGTACGGAACCTTAGCATCGTCGAGTGTGCTACTCGCTGCAACACACACAACACGCCCCGCCTCTTCTGACCATGCATGGACCTCAGCAGTCTCCGCCCATCCCTCTCTCTCTCCAACGTTTGGCTTGATTCTGAGTTTCTGACCATGCATGGATCTCATCAGTCCTCCCCATCCTCTCTCTCTGCAGAGGCGCAGGCGCCCATGGCCAAGGCATTTGATGCGGTTGGCCACCGCATTTGATGCGGTTGGCTCCGGCCGAGGCACCCACTAGTAAATTCTACCTTGGTGTATAAGAAGAGCGAGAGGGAGGAGAGGAGAGGTGGATGGCTGAGAAGTAGAGAAAGCTAAGATCATCGAGCGGGAGAGAACAGAAGAAGGAGGCTGGTGGCCGACTCACTCAAGCTTCGGGTGCCCGCCGGCGGTGCGCTCCCTCTTTCTCTCTCCCTCCCTCCCTCCCTCTATCTCTCAAGTTTAACACTAGACTAGACCATGCATCGTATTTTAATCATCATAGGTTGTTTCTTCCTCAGATCAGATGGCGCGTGCTCGTATTCCCGAGCCTAAGATGGACCTCTGCCTACCTCCCACGTTCGCGTATCTTGATCGAAGGGCTGGTATGACTACAAAGAAGATGCCAGGTCCAGTTGTGGCAGCAGAGTGGACCTGCACGAACCGAGGGGGACATAAGAACAACGACTCTGTGCTTAACAATCCTACAAACAACTTTCTTCTCATGCTGCCTCCTCTCTTCTGCAAGGAGTGTCACCGTGTGGTTAGTCCTCCTCCCGTTTACTTCCTGCCTGTTTAAATATGTAGCCCATGCATCCTCCCTTTTTTCCGCTCTTCTTTAGTTTGCTGCTTAAAATTTTAAGTTGATTGAGAAACTAAACTGTTTTTTTCTCCTAATAATTCATGAAAGTAAATAATAAAATTCTTAGTTGTTAGACCAAGATTCCTGGAATAAGATGTGCTCAATGTTGAAGTTGTTCTCTATAAATGTAGTGCATCTGTGAATATAAATTGTTTGTAAGTTGAAGTTTTTTAGTAGAGTACTAGCTAGCTAGTCATTGGAAAAGGACTCCCAGCCCTCGCGCAGTAGTTAGCATTTATTTATTTTTTGAGAAAAGGGAGTAGTTAGCATTTTGTTTTTTTTTGAGAAAAGGAAGTAGTTAGCAGGATGGAAGGAAGAGCAATACGAAAAGGAGGGGTAGTGTAGATGGTTCCTAGCTGATGCGATTATATTAGAAGGAAAGTATACTTTCCCCCCTCAAATCTGTGCATGCTTGGCGTTCGTGCTGGTGCTGTGCTTGGCAAACATGGCAGACGGGGTGGCTGGATGTTCGTGTGAGGTTATAGGTTCAGTCCAAAAGTGCAAACATGGCAACGGAGCTTGGTCCTTTTGGCCATGGCGGGCCAAGGGAGGTCTCCGGGCACAAGCACGGGCGGCTGGGCATCTGCAGACACGCGCAGGGGTGTGTGTGCGCTGTAGTGCGGCAGCGCGGCTCGTCTGGGGGCGTGCTCGCGGTGCGGGACGCGGCTGCAACCTGCAAGGTGGTCAGGCCGTGGCCGGCTAAGCTCGGGGCTATGGCCTCGGCCATGGGTGGCGTAGGCGAGCGGGTGAAGCATGAGGCGAGTTGCGTCTGCGTGGTACAGGAGGGCGCTGGCCGAGCTCAGCCATGGCAGCCGTGTACCGCTAGTGGACGGCCGCGGTGGTGGTTACGGGCTAATTGATCCGGTATTGAAGAGTTGAGGGGGTGATTTAACCAGTTTTAGACTTTGGGGGGGAATTTGATCCAACAAGAGAGATTTGAGGGGAAAAGTATACTTTCTTCTTCTATTAATGAAATGGGCCCAGGCCCCAGGGTAGTACTTGTGTACACCAGAGAGATGCGAGTCTTTTTCCATGACTAGCTAGTACGTAGTATAATTTTACTACAGTATTACTAATTAAATATAAATTGTGGCAGAACCCTGCAGGGTATTGTTGGGATATCCCGCACATCAGCATAAGGGATGTGTTACTTGATTTTCTCGTCCGGAATCAAGGAGATTACAGTAAGTACTAACATCCGACTTACTACTAGTAATTACAAGTCACTCAATTTAATTACTTGTTGCTGCTTATATACAATTAGAGCAGGTCGTAACTTAGGTGTTGGTTTCTTGTTCATGTTAATTAGGCCAGATCGTAATTTAATGCTGCCTTTCCTTCCTAGTAGTAGTAAATATGAAGAAACCGTAGTACAATTCTGGCTAAATCTGGGGTTTTCGGGTGGAGCTGATTCATGTTAATTAGGCCAGATTGTAATTAGGCGGTGCTTGCCTGGGCCATATATTAATGTATCCTTTTTGCAGATACGAGCGTGGCGCATGCATTCTTGACTGCTGTGGATGCCATGCGCACGATCCATGAAGCATTTACATTTAGAGCAGAGCCTGGCACGGAACTCGATGATGGGCATCTCTTCACCACGTACATGCGTATCTTCAAGACAGCATTTGGCTACGAGACCGGTCCATGTGCGCACCTGCGATTTAAGAGGCCGGAATGTATCGCTTACATCTTACAGAATCACGGTGTGGGTTTTGATTGCTCGAGCATGCAGGACGGTTATCGACAGAGGGCCACACCAGATTTCACCCAGAAGATAGGCAAAGTCTTTCGCATAGCTAATCGCGGCGGCGTTGGGCGCATCGAGCAAATCATTAGGCTGATAGCTGGAGGATTCCCTCTGTTTTGTCATTATGCTGCTGGGAGAGCATTCGACTTTGTGGATGGAAACGAGGTATATCATGCTCCTGCCAAGGCTGGCATAAATCACGCTGCAGTCTTGATCGGATCAGGCGTACATGAGTATCCAGGTGAAGGATCCAAGATTTACCTCCGCGCACGGGGTTCCAGGGATGACGCCGCTAATCCTCAATCTGCTCTCCAAGGGAAAGGTGGAGACTTCAACATTTGGGCGGAAGACGTCACTGATGTGCTGGGGTTCCATCTAGCCTGAAGCTTGACCTGCTTAATAGTAATGTGTGGGTGGTTCCACATCCGCTGGACAGTAGCACCGCCTTGTGTTCCTTAGTCAGTACTAGTAGTAGTTGTCAATGTTTCCTCCTACTGGTCTGTAATACTAAGCACTTTAGTTGGGTCTCCCTTCTCCAACAAATTTGGTTGTTGATGATGGGTTTCAGATAGACCTAGGGTGTTGCTTTCTAGGGGAGGCTTCAAAAAACAGAGTTGTGGTACTAGTAATTTGTTTGCATAAGACATTCGAGGCTTGTAATTTATGACTGTTTGTACTAGTACGGAGCATGTACTCCGTGTTATCCAACTTCCATTATGTATCGAATATGTAACCATTATTGTAGTAGCTCTGTGTATCCATTGCAGCTCTAGAGTCTAGATGAAGCGATAGAAACAAGAATGGAGGGTAGACTATTGACAAAGCTGTTGGAATGGCAAGGAAGAAGAATCTAGAGATAACAACAGGTAACACAATTGTTCCTACTGTTTTAAATAGTCCCTAGTTTTATTTCTCATGTTTAGGCAAAACTCCTGAGGAAATAGAGTCAACTATTTCTATGATCAAGAGTTTAGAAAAAACTAGGAGTGATTTATTCCTTGCTAATGAGAAGAAAAAAGTTTGCTTTAAAAAATAGTGATGTAGAGTGAATCTGAATTAGTTTTATTAACCTCTCTTTATAAACCCAAGCATAAGCAGACTTGCGCTGGAGGGGTCAGTGTCAAGCCAAAGGTTAGATATGCTAAAAATAATGCATAGTTTCTTTATGGCTGGTATATTTTGGAACGCTAGGGAGTTAGCATTTACTCCCTCCGTTCCGATTTACTCGTCGTGGTTTTAGTTCAAATTTGAACTTAAACCAAGACGAGTAAATTGGAACGGAGGGAGTAACTCTGACACATGCCTACTCCTGCAACCTCTGATAATCGTGGTGAGTGAAATGAAATTTGACTACATTGAGTTTGCGTTCCTAAACAAACTTCAGAATGAGTTTAGCATATCTGCACAGCTCGCTCGACGCTAGGCATACAAAGAAGCTCAATGTGAAAGCTCAGCACTAAAAAGAGCTTGTCGAAACATTATGCCAATAAAAGCTCACCACTAAACATTTCACAGAGGCAAAGGCGATCCGCCACCGGACTAGCCCATGTAGTTCAACGATACTCTGGGAGGGTTAGCAGAAAGGCCATTACATCAAGCTCCCCGTTGCTGAAACAAAAACTCTGTTTCAGTACGTCAAGTTCCAAAGAGTAATTCACTTTCTGGTACAATAACAAATAGTAGTACACTATCAAATGAAAAATGACAAACTCCCTGTAGGTGCAAGTTTCAGCTGAATGTGAACACTAGGAACAACATGTGCTGGAGTAATACTGTAGGTGCAAGTTAATCAGCGCTAGGAACATGTGCTAGAGTATTACTGTAGTGCAAGTTTCAGAATGTGAACACTGGAAAACAACATCTGCTGGAGTACTGATTTTAACTAGAGCACTACTCCAAGTAAAACAACATGTGCTGGAGTAACTTGACAGTACATTGCAATATTTTTAATATTCAGAATTTAGCTACTCCAGAATTTAGTTTGTCAGGACAGCTACAGAATTCAGAGAGATGAAACTGACAAACAAATTATTATGGCACCAAAGTTAAGAGAGATCAAACTGACTATTAGGAGTACTGCAAGGTAATCAGGTAAAATGAAACTAATGCGGCAGTTCACTAAGAGTACATCACTTCTACTCCCTTCGTTCCGAAATATAAGTCGCTGGGCACTTTGTTCCGACCAGGTGAAAACCAGCGAAACGACTAAATTACCTCTCTAATTTTGAATCCTCCACCACCTCCGCCCCCCACCTTCGCCCCCTGCACCAGCATGTCCTCCTCCTCTCCCACGCCCAGGATCTCCTCCTCTCCCACGTCCAGGATCCCCTCGCCCAGGATCTTCCTCCCCAGATGGTGTTGGGCTCTTCCTCGCCCCCGCCCAGGTGGAGGTGAGCTGGTGCTGAGCTCTTCCTCGCCCGTGCCGAGGTGTAGGCGAGCTGGGTGCTCAGGCACTACTGCCGCTGGAGTACTCGGCGCTGGTGCTGAACTCAATTTTGCTCGCCCCAGGTTCATCTCCTCTCCCGATACTCCTCTGCTGTCGCTAGAAACATTGCAAACATAAACAATTTGATGATCATAGACTGAAACTTGCTCTGAGTTTGAGATAAAGAAAATTTTGAATCATACCTAAGTTTAAGATAAAGAAAACTTTCAATTACTCCAGTTTCAGTACAAGTACTCCAGGAGATCACTATGAATTTGACTGAATTACTCCAGTTCCAGTAGAAGTACATGGAATAGTGTCTAAACAATTCAGATGTTGTAGAGTGCCAACATAAACACTCTGCTACTTACTCCAGGAGATCACTATGAATTTGACTGAATTACTCATGTACCAGAAGATCACTAAAGTAAAGTACAGTCCAGTATTTCACTATGAATTTTTTGCTCATTTTTCTCATAACTTTTGTGCAAACTGAGAGTAGATTGCAGATGGATTATTCATGGAAGAATATACTCAGGTCTTGTACTCAGATACTCAGGTTTTGTAATCAGGTCTTGTACTCGGATACTCAAGTCTTGTAATCAGGTCTTCCAACTTCCAAGTAATGCAACTATGGGCTACTCCCTTGAAGAACAAAACATGTTCAGTAAAGTAAACTTGGCAATAAAAGGAGAGCTTCGACTTAATACTGTAGAGTACTCCAACTTGGAGTACATGCAAGGAGGCAGAACTTGTAGAAGAACTAAACATGGTAACTAACAAGAAGAAACATGACATACTCCTGTAATTTTCAGGAGTAGGATTGTACTGAAGATGTAAGTCAGCAGTGCAAAAATACTGAAGTTATTAAGTCAGCAGTGCCCTTTCTCACATGAAAGTTACCACTAACTACTCCAGTAGTGAATTCACAGGGGCTAGAGGTCTCAAGAAATACTCCTGGAGTATTACCATGCATATATGCAGTTCAAAGTTTACTCTACTTGCGGCAGAGTAATGTTGGGTGGAACAAAAAGGGAGATATATACTTTTATACTGCAAGCACAAGTTAATTTTACACTACAGTAAGAGTAACTAAACTTCGCGTGTCCAAGTGTGTGCTTAGAGCAGCTTGTTTACTCCTGCTGATTTGCTTGCATGTTCAGAATCTGGAAATATTCAGAAGCATGTTCAGAACACTTGCATGTTCAGAGTACTTACTGAAAAATACTGTTAAATCTTGACAAGTTAAATCTTGTTCAATCTTGTTAAATACTCCAAGCAAAATTACTTCACACATGTACAGTTCAACCTTGTTTACTCCAAGCAAAATTACTGAAAAATTACTGGAGTACACATTTGTAAGGTAAGACCATTTGGCTAATTTATGTGCCACTTGATTTGCATTCCTTGGACAGAACTGAAAGACACTGCATCGATTGATATAGCCAGGGCAAAGCAATCTGCAACGATTGCAGAGTAAGGACTGAGGGCATCAATCTCAGTGGATCAAGCGAATCAGATTTGCTGCAGGCTTGATGAGCTCAAGCGAATCAGATTCAATGGCGCGTACAGCCCAACAAATCCAGCAACTAGAACTACCGCAGTTAAGCGCGCCCTGAGCTACCCAAAAATGGTACATAGGCAACTGGAACTTGTGCATAGGCAACTAAATGTACATAGGCAACTGGAACTTGTGCCACCCCAAAAATTTCTGCAAATTTATGGCATAAATTCTGAATGCCCTATCTTGCTACTCCAAGCAATACTGTCAGTAAAATTTTACTCCAAGCAAATTTCTGCAGAACAAAGGAATACTCTCTTGCTAAGCATATTGGTACAAGGTCCGCCATCATTCATACTCCACTGCGCGACAGCTCCAAGAAAAGCTCGGCAGAGACTGCCGACAGAGAGGGACAGAGAGCGTAGCTAGCACACATACGCGAAGCGTCCCGTCTTCTTGCTGCCGCCGATGCGGGAGATGCTGGCAAAGTCGTCGTCGGTGAAGGCGGCGTCGTTGTGCGCGAGCAGGGCGGGACCCTGCCACTGCGCGAGCGCCGGGGCGAGCAGCGAGTAGGCGCCGTGGGCGCGGAGGTCGAGGCAGACGCGGACCCGCGAGGCCCCGGCATCGTCGGCGTTTTGGATGAGCTCGCGCAGCGCGGTGGTGCCCTCCTGGTAGTTGGCCAGCACCTCGCGGATGCGCGCGTCAGGTCCACCCGCTGCCGAAGTCCTCCAGCAGCATCCCGCCCGGATCCATGTCGCTTCGTCGGCGGCGTCGACGCACGCGGATCCAGCGCCTCCGCCGCCCAGAAGCTCCTCGTCGGCGCCTAAAAATTTAATCTTTTGACCTTGGGATGCTAGATTTCTGGCGCACGCCATGGGAGAAAACGGGGTGGCGGCGGTGGTAGGAAGAAAGGGAGGAAGCACGCGGTGGTGGGGAGAGGAGAGGCCGGCGACGACGGGTAAGTTGAGGAGAGGTGGCCGAGAGGAGGTGATCTGGGAGGGGAACGAGTGGAACGGTTGGAGGGCATTTTTGGAAAGTCCAAAATTTTCGATACGTGCCCAAGATTTGTACGTGAATCTCTTTAACGACATATATAAATCGGAACAGAGGGAGGGGTGTTTTTTTTAACCAGCACTCGTATACACGCGCATACATTTATCCCTACTAGTAAACGTGCACGTGCAACGCACGTATATCCGTAGAACAATGTGTCTCTGCTTTTTGGTTAGAGCTAAAAAATCACTTGGGTAAGTAGATCTCACATGTTCAACATCGACTCAGCTTCCCTGATGTATTGTAAGATGCAGTTGGGTCATTGACATGTGGGCCAAACTGCTGCCAGACCCACCAGTCAGTGGGCCAACTGCACCCTGCAGTACGGCACGGGAGCCTCGTCCGTTCAACATGTGGATGCCTCAAAACCCAACGAAGTGGTCAAACTTTCACATTTGTTACTTCTTCTATTAACTGGTTAATTTTTTGATTAACCGGTATCTTAGCTCAGCAAATGTCGAAACATTTCCACTTTGCAACTATTATAGTACATCACAAAAATGGTATCTAAAGATAATTGGTACCAAGGTAAATAAGAGATATTTGGTTGCTCAGTTTAGCCTTCAACAAAATAGCCATTTTCACGTCAAATAAAGATATTCTAAGATAGCAGAAAATTAGGGAACAACATCATGTCTAGATCACACTTGGACTACACAGATCATGTGCCCACTTAACTATGCTTGGTGAACCACAAATATTCCCCAACAAACTGGATGACATAATCCTAATGGTAAACTGAAAACATGTATTGAAGCTAAACATAATTATTTGCTAGGAAAAAAATAAATGTTCTGAGAATTATTATAAACTAACATGAATGAACATTCTGAACATTTTGCCTCTTAGATAAATAATAATGTTAAAAAAACATATAAATTTTAGATGGATGCATAATGTTTGTGATGTCACTTGGGATATATTTTTAAAAGTGAACACATCACGTTACCACATAAAAATAATAATATGATGTTTCATCCATTTGGTCTCTAATAAGTTGTAAACGATGAACATCAAATTTACTAATTAATCGTATCAAACCCCCATTGTTAAACATATTGTGTCACTGGACAAGCTAATTCAGCTTGATTCTTCTTAAGACAACATGATTGTAGTATGCAACATGATTTCAGTATACAACATGATTTCAGTATACAACATAAATTGGTCCCAAGAAAAAAGATCTGTTTTAAGAAGGAAATATGGCTACAATTTACACTCTTCGGTATCCCGTACCGTAGGTCGTTCCCTTGATGATTTCTCCCACAGACTCTTGGTAAACTTTCCATTTCCTATGCTTCGGATTGAAGGGGAATCTGTCAAATATTTGCTTAGAAACTGAAATCAGTATGTACTTCCATTTAATTCTAAAAGAACCGGTAATTATAAGCTCTAATTGTGTGGTAGCATCTAGGGTGAGCATACAAAATAAAATCATATGCATTTTGGGCTCTGACAATTCAACTCTGTCAAACAACAAAGTGAGTAGAAATATGTGGAATGGATGGCAATATATTCAAGTGAAATTACTCACACTTGTAATTTTAGTCTATAATGCCTTCTACCATGGTCTACAACTTATACATATGTCATATGCTAGTACTACACGGTGCATAACTACATTATAGAAGACAATGCAATTGGCGACTGTTTTTTCAGGAGGGGTCATGTTCATATTGTGAGATGAACCAGTTGCATATAAATCTCAAAATACAGAACCAGGAAGAAAGGCAAGGATACCCAGCAGTACATACACCTAAGAGCACCTCAATGTGACCAATAAATATAAAATATGAAAGTAACAAAAGAGAGCATGCTAGGAGTCTACATCCAATTTTCTGATAATTTTTATTATTCTGGCTCCCTCATCTGCCATGTTTATTGTGCTTTTTAACTTCTAAAAAGAAAATGGTTGCTCTTTTATAAGTAGTAAAGATAGCGATGTAGGAAAACTCACTCACAAATAGCTAATCATAAGGCTACTGAATATGAAACAAGAAAAAAAAACTGATTTCATCAATAGCCATGTTTCCTTACTTGCCAGTCGTATAAAATAGAGCTAATTACTCGAGCTTCTTCTAAAATTAGGATCAAAGGCTAATGCACGTCTTCACTAATATGAAATACGCATATCCGAAACAAAACTTTGGAGGAAGACTTTAAGAAATAAGACATACGACAAAAGTAATAACAATGAAGGAAGCAAACAAAAGAGATAGTTAAACCCAAATATGTCAAGCTGGCAGTTGTGTCCTTGACTTTTTTTTAGCTTAGTCCTTGAGTATTATGAAGAGGACAACTTTGTCCCCTTTGAAGAAACAAGTCAGACCTGCATATATTGGACAAATTTGTCCCCTTCGAAGAAACAAGTCAGGCCTGCATATATATGACCAATTGTCACATATATCTAGAGCAAAACAAACAAAATGAAAGTACTGTTTTACCTTTTTACTATGAAGGCTGCATATTCATACATTTTCCATTGTCATCACTACCAAGTTAACACATGAGAGATATATCAATGCATTATCAACTTGAATATTTGGCTGCTCAATTTCAACAGTACAATCTAGTAGCAGAGGGCAACAATAAAAGAATTTACCTCTTGTCTCATGTCCTTACTGATGCCTTTGCCATATCAAAAATCTTCCTCCAGCCTTCCATTTGACCGTACTTCTGAAATCACCGTGCTGCAGAAAGAAACACCAAGTTCAGCAAGCCAAATGTTCATTTCTATTCTATATATTACCAAACTATAAAATTTGTAAGTTAGGTCTCAAAAGTTCAGCGAGCCAAAAGTTTATTCCAGTCAAGTTTTTTATTGGACATCCTATATCGCTTAGATGTGCAAGTCCAACAATGGATTTGCATTGTACATCCTATAGTAGTATCCATATCTACATCAAGTAGTACATGTCTTGCTATCTTGTAATTTAAATCTATTAAGCATGAATAGTTCATGATTATTCTGAGCAAAACTGGCAATATAAGGACTGTCCAGTGAAGCATGCTCCCTACACTGTACACTGAAAGAGAATGATTGGATTGGTATAACGTGACTGAAGTAACAGAACTTATATCGAGTGAAATGAACCTGAAAAGATTTGCAAGTGAAAGCCCATAAAATAAATTTGATCTTCTCACCATCATTTTGTACAAGCACAATCTGCTTTCTTCCTGTGCATAAAAAATATTCCAAGTTTTCAGCCTTCTCAATCCTGCAAGAAAGAAAGGGTGGTTTCTCTATGGTCGAAAGGTTATCTAGCTAGCTTGTTCGTGCATGCTTGTCTCCCAAAATCAATCAATATGCGTTCTTGCAAGCACTTGTACGTGCATGATGCTATGGCCGAAAGCACTTCAGACATACACCTCTGACAAATCACTGCAGGACCTAATTCCGTTTGATGCTGCAAACCTTTAGGGATCTAAAGTCAGCTCTAAAATTAGTCAAAGACCTTGTGAGATTAATATTCCACTTATTAGGATTAACTATAAAAATCAGCTAGGTTGATTTGTACAACAAATTGCAAAAAGATTACTCAGATAAATCAATAAGCGTAAAAGGATGTGGCCAGATAGATTCATCTAATTTTTATGTTTTGCCAGGATATGGCCAGATCGATTCATCGACAAATAACTTGAACCAACAAAAGCCAGCACGACACTGATTGCTAATTAAGCTACGGACCCATGATGCGACTGGCCTCGGCGACCATGGACGGGTGTGGTTTGGGGGTGGAGGTAGGGATCAGCAGCAGCAATTCTCCCGTGATCTCGACATCGGATCGCATGCCGCAGCACCACCTCCGTCTATGCATGGCAGCGTCAAATAGCGAGCGAGGAGGGCGGACGGATCCCGCGTTGGTGTCGATGCATCGGCTCCGTGCTGGTTGACCAGGAGGCCGGGAGCCTCAGTGGCCACCCAGGCGCGTGGCGGCGGCGGGAGAGCGCGGAGGGGCGGCGGCCGAGCGCGGAGGCGCGCGTGCCCTGCCCAGGAGGGCGTCGTGGGGGAGGCGAGGAGGGCTGGTAGTTTTTTCCTTTTTGTCGTGCGTTGCGAGCGTGATTGTAGGCGTAGGAGTTGCGGACGTGCCGCCGATTACGCTTTGAGAAAAAACGTACTTGGCGGACGATTTTCTGGCAGAGTGCGTTCGTCCGTTCGCTTCTTTAATAGTAGTATAGATGCCAGGATATGGCCAGATCGATTCATCGGCAAATAACTTGAACCAACAAAAGCCAGCACGGCACACTGATTGCTAATTAAGTTATGGCAAACGTACCCATGATGCGACTGGCCTCGGCGACCATGGGTGGGTGTGGTTTGGGGGTGGAGGTAGGGATCAGCAGCAGCAATTCTTCCGTGATCTTGACATCGGATCGCATGCCGCAGCACCACCTCCGTCTATGCATGGCAGCGTCAAACAGCGAGTGAGGAGGGCGGACGGATCCCGCGTTGGTGTCGATGCATCGGCTCCGTGCTGGTTGACCAGGAGGCCGGGAGCCTCAGTGGCCACCCAGGCGCGTGGCGGCGGCGGGAGAGCGCGGAGGGGCGGCGGCCGAGCGCAGAGGCGCGCGCGCCCTGCCCAGGAGGGCGTCGTGGGGGAGGCGAGGAGGGCTGGTAGTTTTTTCCTTTTTGCCGTGCGTTGCGAGCGTGATTGTAGGCGTAGGAGTTGCGGACGTGCCACCGATTACGCTTTGAGAAAAAACGTATTTGGCGGACGATTTTCTGGCAGAGTGCGTTCGTTTGTTCGCTTGTTTAATAGTAGTATAGATGAACGCACACACACAGAAAGTTGTAGCCATTCTTGATCTATCACGGAAACAAACTACAACTTTATCAGAATATGGATGGAGGCCACCAGAATCAGGTCACATATCTATCACCACTGATGATGCTATAGATTTCGACTCAGGCGCTGCAGTTGCTGGAGGTGTGGCGCGATCTGAACATAAACTATTTGGCTCTTGGTGTAAACCATATATTGGGATCACTGACCCACTAGTTGCTGAAGCAATGACACTGCATGATGGTGTTCTTTTTGCAAATCTTCGAGGATTCACGCATGTGATAATGGAGGTGGACTGCATGGAGATGGTCAACCTCTGGAACACTCGTCACAATTCGACATCAGTTGTGGCTCCTATGTTAGTTGAAATTGGAGAGCTAGCTCATGTTTTTTCTCTTTTTGTAATTCAATATGTAAATCGGTCAGCAAATGTTCCGGCTCATTTGTGTGCGAGGTGTGCCTGCATCCTACATGTAACAGAAAGCTGGCTCGATGAGACCCCAAGCTTTCTTGTGACTAACCTTCTTGTTGATTGTCCGAGGAATGCTTTCGTTTGAATAAAGCTCTCTAAATTGCCCGCAAAAAAATACGCACACCCTACCCCTATGAGCACCTCTGAAAGACTGAGCCGGCGTATCATCTTGAAATTTACGAAGTCACCGTAGTCACCTCGTCGTTGACGGGAACGTCCCCTCCCATTGAATGTGCATCGCCGGAAATCCTGAAATAACCCAGGAATAAACGCGGGTACCAGGACTTGAACCCTGGTGGGCCGGGGATACCACAGTCCCTCTAACCATCCAACCACAGGTTGGTTCGCAGAGGGAGTAGTGTTCAAGCCATTTAAATCATGTTAACTAAGCCTATCCCATTGTTAAATTTTGGACCAAGATGATGGCCTCTCAAGGCACTTGCATTTGTGGCCGTCGGATTGAGCTTCCAAATGAATCCGGGCTGCTAGATCTTGAGATGAAATGGTCCTAGCCATCGGATCAAAGTTGATGTGACAAGCAATGGATAGTGCCCGTTGATTTTCACACGCTCTATCTGACGATGACATGTACCTAGGGTAGGGTCATAGGCCTGACCTAGACGCCCTACCCAAGGACACTGCCCTAGAATCAAAGACATTCAAAGTCCAACAGAAGATACCGACTGAAATCACCTTTGGAGTGCAATCCACTCGACCAGCTATTCCACTCGAATACTCCAATTCCACTCGACCAAGATAGCGTCATTCGACCATACTGAAAAATCACTCGGAGTGTAGAAGACCTACAGTTGCCCCAATATGGCAACGGTCAGGCGTTCACTCCGTAGTCTTAAAGATCATTAATAGTCATTTATAGCAGGCGTTACCAGTAACGCTCCTACCTTAACTTACATTGAACCCTGTGTAACTGAGGGCTGGAGGGGCCTGGCATACTCTATATAAGTCACCCCCTCCTCTGGCACAAGGGTTCGCACCCCCTGTAACTCACACGCATATTCCAGTCGACAAGCCTCCGGGCACCGAGACATAGGGCTGTTACCTCCTCCGAGAGGGGCCTGAACTCGTAAACTTGCGTGTACAACCTCGTCGCAGCTAGGGCCTTGCCTCCTCCTACGTACCCCCTATTCTTACTGTCAGACTTACTCCCACGACAGTTGGCACCCACCATGGGGCCGGCGTCTTAGCGACTTCCAGTGAGGTTGCAGTTTTTCCGATCTCCATCAACATGGTTTCTGATGGTGGTTTGGCTTTGGGCCGCGAGATCCGTCTCGGTGTGCTCGTTTTCATCGCCGACAACTCCGCCTGGATCCAAGAGGCCCCCTCAACATCGAGGCCCTTCCCATCCGTGGGGCGACGCACTTTCGAGCGAGCGCCTGCGGCAACCCTCGACTCAATACCGGTCGGTTCCTACAGCGCCCACACTCCCCGATGTACGCCGTCGCAAGCGATCCGGTCGATTGCGGTTCCAGCGGTGGGTGAGGCATGCGGTGGTTCGACAGTCGACCACCCCTCAAGTCGCGGCAATCGAGCCCGGTGAATCTCTCCACGGACCATTCGATCTGTCGACTGGTTCTACGGACACTCTTTCCAAGCGCGAAAGCAGCGACCCTGTGGCGGAAGTCCTCATGGTTGACTCTCGTCGCAGCCCGCCTGGGTTCCATGCGACAGCGGCGGTGATGGCCCATCGTACGTTCATGATGAATATAATCCCCAAGCCCTCACTTCAGAGCAGAGAGAAGAGCTGCATCACTGCAACATGGAGGTGCTCAAGACCCCCATCGCGGGGGAGACCTTCGAGGCTCGGGCCTTGAAGGCTGCGCGCCTGGCCACCTTGGCTGAGCGCACGCGTCTAGAGAATCACCAACATTCACTCGACGAACGCGCCCGTCGACAGATCCCCGAATCCAATCGACGACAACGACAATTGTTTCCGCCTGAACCTTAGGTATACCACACTCCGGTCCAAAATCTTGCAGCTGCAGCACATATAGCGGAGTCAATTTAGCCATCTTGTTCAGAAGCTGGTAGAGGTTTGCTGCAGATCTGAGCACTGCTCCGAGCGACAGGTGAACAAAACTCAACTGTTTATCATTCGCGTAACAGAATCCATAGCAGATCTATGGTTGCGTACATAGTCCAGTCGGCACATAGTTCGAGATCGCCTCCGCGGCATGACGGTCGTGGTCATCGAACAGTATGATCATCGATATGCCTGTGATGACCACCGCCGAGTGCCTACGCCCCCTTCGAGGGGTGGATCATACGTGCCCCTACGGTATGATGATAGGCATCCGTATGGTGATGAGCGGAGAGCTCCAGTCGACCCAAAAGAGCCTGGGTTCGATGAGAGATCACTCCTCGTACAAGGTTTGGTCGACAGAGGCCGAACACACAAAGAAGGACGAGACAGAGACCGTCCGAGTGGGGGCAGAGCATTTGTTTACGGGCCTGAATGTTTCAGTAGAGCCATCTGAGCCGCCAAGATCCCTCCCAACTTCAGATTGGCAACGGGCGTTAGTAAGTTCACTGATGAGTCGAAGCCTGACACATGGCTAGATGATTATCGAGTGGTAATGCAGATTGGTGGAGGCAATGATGAAGTAGCCATGAAGCATCTCTCCCTGATGCTCGAGGGTTCGACCAGAGCTTGGTTGAATCAGTTGGCCCCTGGAAGTATTTTCTGTTGGGAAGAGTTAGCCCGAGTGTTTATCAAAACATTCGAGGGCACTTGCAAGTGACCTGTTGGGCTGACTGAATTTGTACCATTGCGTCTAGAAACCAAATGAGACTTTGAGAGACTACATCCAAAGATGGACTACCCTTCATCATAGAATGGAAAATGTGTCACAGCACCAAGCAGTTTGCTCCTTCAAAGAGGGCGTCCGTTACAGAGAGCTCGATTTGAAGTCCGGTCGGTCCGGAGACATGTCTCTAGGCTGAATGATGGAAATAGTCACTGATGTCGGCTAGGACTACGTCGGTATTTCCCCAAGGAGGAAGGGATTGTTGGAAATATGCCCTATAGGCAATAATAAAATGGTTATTATTATATTTCTTTGTTCATGATAATTGTCTGTTATTCATGCTATAATTGTATTATCCGGAAATCGTAATACACGTGTGAATACATAGACCACAACATGTCCCTAGTGAGCCTCTAGTTGACTAGCTCGTTGATCAACAGATAGTCGTGGTTTCCTGACTATGGACATTGGATGTCATTGATAACGGGATCACATCATTAGGAGAATGATGTGATGGACAAGACCCAATCCTAAGCATAGCTCAAAGATCGTGTAGTTCGTTTAGCTAGAGCTTTTCCAAATGTCAAGTATCATTTCCTTAGACCATGAGATTGTGCAACTCCCGGATAGCGTAGGAGTGCTTTGGGTGTGCCAAACGTCACAACGTAACTGGGTGACTATAAAGGTACACTACGGGTATCTCCGAAAGTGTCTGTTGGGTTGGCACGAATCGAGACTGGGATTTGTCACTCCGTATGACGGAGAGGTATCTCTGGGCCCACTCGGTAATGCATCAACATAATGAGCTCAGTGTGACCAAGCGTCTAGTCACGGGATCATGCATTACGGTACGAGTAAAGTGACTTGCCGGTAACGAGACTGAACGAGGTATTGGGATACCGACGATCGAGCCTCGGGCAAGTAACATACCGATTGACAAAGGGAATTGTATATAGGGTTGTTTGAATCCTCGACATCGTGGTTCATCCGATGAGATCATCGAGGAGCATGTGGGAGCCAACATGGGTATCCAGATCCCGCTGTTGGTTATTGACCGGAGAGGCGTCTCGGTCATGTCTGCGTGTCTCCCGAACCCGTAGGGTCTACACACTTAAGGTTCGGTGACGCTAGGGTTGTAGAGATATGAGTATGCAGTAAACCAAAAGTTGTTCGGAGTCCCGGATGAGATCTCGGACGTCACGAGGAGTTCTGGAATGGTCCAGAGGTAAAGAATTATATATATAGGAAGTCGAGTTTCGGCCATCGGGAAAGTTTCGGGGGTCACCGGTATTGTACCGGGACCACCGGAAGGGTCCCGGGGGTCCATTGGGTGGGGCCACCTATCCCGGAGGTCCCCATGGGCTGAAGTGGGAGGGGAACCAACCCCTGGTGGGCTGGTGCGCCCCCCCTTCGGCCCCCTTGCGCCTAGGGTTGGAAACCCTAGGGGTGGGGGGCGCCTCCACTTGCCTTGGGGGGCAAGCCACCCCCTTGGCCGCCGCCCCCCTAGGAGATCCCATCTCCTAGGGCCTGGGCCCCCTAGGGGACCTATATAAAGAGGGGGGAGGGAGGGCAGCCGCAACCCTCTTGGCGCCTCCCTTCCCCCTTGCTACACCTCTCCCTCTCGCAGACGCTTGGCGAAGCCCTGCCGGGATCCCTGCTGCATCCACCACCACGCCGTCGTGCTGCTGGATCTCCATCAACCTCTCCTTCCCCCTTGATGGATCAAGAAGGAGGAGACATCTTCCCCAACCATACATGTGTTGAACGCGGAGGTGCTGTTCGTTCGGCACTAGGATCATCGGTGATTTGGATCACGACGAGTACGACTCCCTCAACCCCGTTCTTTTGAACTCTTCTGCTCTCGATCTACAAGGGTATCTAGATGCACTCCTCTCTCTCGTTGCTAGATGAACTCATAGATTGATCTTGGTGATCCCGTAGGAAATTTTTTATTTTCTGCAACGTTCCTCAACAGTGGCATCATGAGCCAGGTCTATGCGTAGTTCTCTTTGCACGAGTAGAACACAATTTTGTTGTGGGCATAGATGTTGTCAACTTTCTTGCCACTACTAGTCTTATTTTGCTTCAGCGGTATTGTGGGATGAAGCGGCCCGAACCGACCTTACACGTACGCTTATGTGAGATAGGTTCCACCGACTGACATGCACTAGTTGCATAAGGTGGCTAGCGGGTGTCTGTCTCTCCCACCTTAGTTGGAGCGGATTCGATGAAAAGGGTCCTTATGAAGGGTAAATAGAAGTTGACAAATCACGTTGTGGCTTTCACGTAGGTAAGAAAATGTTCTTGCTAGATCCCTTTTGCAGCCACGTAAAAGATGCAACAACAATTAGATGACGTCTAACTTGTTTTTGCAGCAATTGCCTTGTGATGTGATATGGCCAGAAGTTGTGATGAATGATATATATGTGATGTATGAGATCATGTTCTTGTAATAGGAATCACGACTTGCATGTCGATGAGTATGACAACAGGCAGGAGCCATAGGAGTTGTCTTAATTATTGTATGACCTGCGTGTCAATGAATTAACGCCATGTAATTACTTTACTTTATTGCTAAACCGTTAGCCATAGTAGTAGAAGTAATAGTTGGCGAGCAACTTCATGGAGACACGATGATGGAGATCATGATGATGGAGATCATGGTGTCATGCCGGTGACGAAGATGATCATGGAGCCCCGAAGATGGAGATCAAAGGAGCTATATGATATTGGCCATATCATGTCACTACTATTTGATTGCATGTGATGTTTATCATGTTTTTGCATCTTGTTTACTTAGAACGACGGTAGTAAATAAGATGATCCCTCATAATAATTTCAAGAAGGTGTTCCCCCTAACTGTGCACCGTTGTGAAAGTTCATCGTTTCGAAGCACCATGTGATGATCGAGTGTGATAGATTCTAACGTTCACATACAACGGGTGTAAGACAGATTTACACATGCAAAACACTTAGGTTAACTTGACGAGCCTAGCATGTACAAACATGGCCTCGGAACACAAGAGACTGAAAGGTCGAACATGAG
Source organism: Triticum aestivum (assembly GCF_018294505.1). Taxonomy (NCBI): domain Eukaryota; kingdom Viridiplantae; phylum Streptophyta; class Magnoliopsida; order Poales; family Poaceae; genus Triticum; species Triticum aestivum. The sequence continues at coordinate 84,243,394 of NC_057804.1, forward strand.
TCGTATGGAAGATACGATCAACATGGAGATGTTCACCGATGATGACTAGTCCATCTCGCGTGATGATCGGACACGGCCTAGTCGACTCGGATCATGTATCACTTAGATGACTAGAGGGATTTCTAATCTGAGTGGGAGTTCATTAAATAATTTGATTAGATGAACTTAATTATCATGAACTTAGTCTAAAAACCTTTGCAAATATGTCTTGTAGATCAAATGGCCAACGCTCATGTCCACCTCAACTTCAACACGTTCCTAGAGAAAACCAAGCTGAAAGATGATGGCAACAACTATACGGATTGGGTCCAGAACCTGAGGATCATCCTCATAGCTGCAAAGAAAGATTATGTCTTAGAAGCACCGCTAGGTGAAGCTCCCATCCCAGAGAACCAAGACATCATGAACGCTTGGCAGTCTCGTGCTGATGATTACTCCCTCGTTTAGTGCGGCATGCTTTATAGCTTAGAACCAGGGCTCCAAAAGCGTTTTGAGCAACACGGAGCATATGAGATGTTCGAAGAGCTGAAAATGGTTTTCCAAGCTCATGCCCGGGTCGAGAGATATGAAGTCTCCGACAAGTTCTTCAGCTGTAAGATGGAGGAAAATAGTTCTGTCAGTGAGCACATACTCAAAATGTCTGGGTTGCACAACCGCTTGACTCAGCTGGGAGTTAATCTCCCGGATGACGCGGTCATTGACAGAATCCTTCAGTCGCTTCCACCGAGCTACAAGAGCTTTGTGATGAACTTCAATATGCAGGGGATGGAAAAGACCATTCCTGAAGTATATTCAATGCTGAAATCAGCAGAGGTAGAGATCAAAAAGGAACATCAAGTGTTGATGGTGAATAAGACCACTAAGTTCAAGAAAGGCAAGGGTAAGAAGAACTTCAAGAAGGACGGCAAGGAAGTTGCCGCGCCCGGTAAGCCAGCTGCCGGAAAGAAGTCAAAGAATGGACCCAAGCCTGAGACTGAGTGCTTTTATTGCAAAGGGAAGGGTCACTGGAAGCGAAACTGCCCCAAATACTTAGCGGACAAGAAGGCCGGCAACACTAAAGGTATATGTGATATACATGTAATTGATGTGTACCTTACCAGTGCTTGTAGTAGCTCCTGGGTATTTGATACCGGTGCCGTTGCTCATATTTGTAACTCAAAGCAGGAGCTGCGGAATAAGCGGAGACTGGCGAAGGACGAGGTGACGATGTGCATCGGGAATGGTTCCAGAGTCGATGTGATCGCCGTCGGCACGCTACCTCTGCATTTACCTACGAGATTAGTTTTAAACCTCAATAATTGTTATTTAGTGCCAGCTTTGAGCATGAAAATTGTATCTAGATCTCGTTTAATACGAGATGGCTACTCATTTAAATCCGAGAATAATGGTTGTTCTATTTATATGAGAGATATGTTTTATGGTCATGCCCCGATGGTCAATGGTTTATTCTTAATGAATCTCAAACGTGATGTTACACATATTCATAGTATGAATACCAAAAGATGTGAAGTTGATAACGATAGTCCCACATACTTGTGGCACTGCCACCTTGGTCACATTGGTGTCAAGCGCATGAAGAAGCTCCATGCTGATGGACTTTTAGAGTCTCTCAATTATGAATCATTTGACACATGCGAACCATGCCTCATGGGAAAAATGAACAAGACTCCGTTCTCCGGAACAATGGAGCGAGCAACCAACTTATTGGAAATCATACATACTGATGTGTGCGGTCCAATGAGCGTTGAGGCTCGCAGAGGATATCGTTATGTTCTCACTCTCACTCATGACTTGAGCAGATATGGGTATGTCTACTTGATGAAACACAAGTCTGATACCTTTGAAAAGTTCAAGGAATTTCAGAATGAGGTAGGGAATCAACGTGACCGAAAAATAAAGTTCTTACGATCAGATCGTGGAGGAGAATATTTAAGTCACGAATTTGGTACGCACTTAAGGAAATGTGGAATCGTTTCACAACTCACGCCGCCTGGAACACCTCAGCATAACAGTGTGTCCGAACGTCGTAATCGCACTTTATTGGATATGGTGCGATCTATGATGTCTCTTACCGATTTACCGCTATCTTTTTGGGGATACGCTCTAGAGACAACTACATTCACTTTAAATAGGGCATCGTCTAAATCCGTTGAGACGACACCGTATGAATTATGGTTTGGGAAGAAACCTAAGCTGTCGTTTCTAAAAGTTTGGGGATGTGATGCTTATGTCAAGAAACTTCAACCTGAAAAGCTCGAACCCAAGTCGGAAAAATGCGTCTTCATAGGATACCCTAAGGAAACCATTGGGTATACCTTCTACCTTAGATCCGAAGGCAAGATCTTTGTTGCCAAGAACGGGTCCTTTCTGGAGAAAGAGTTTCTCTCGAGAGAAGTAAGTGGGAGGAAAGTGGAACTTGATGAAGTACTACCTCTTGAACCGGTAAGTAACGCAGCTCAGGAAGATGTTCCTGTGGTGCCTACACCGACTGGAGAGGAAATTAATGATGATGATCAAGGTACTTCGGATCAAGTTGCTACTGAACTTCATAGGTCCACAAGGACACGTTCCACTCCAGAGTGGTATGGCAACCCTGTCCTGGAAATCATGTTGTTAGACAACAGTGAACCTTCGAACTATGAAGAAGCGATGGCGGACCCAGATTCCAACAAATGGCTTGAAGCCATGCAATCCGAGATAGAATCCATGTATGAAAACAAAGTATGGACTTTGACAGACTTGCCCGATGATCGGCGAGCGATAGAAAACAAATGGATCTTTAAGAAGAAGACGGACGCGGATGGTAATGTTACCATCTATAAAGCTCGACTTGTCGCTAAGGGTTATCGGCAAGTTCAAGGGGTTGACTACGATGAGACTTTCTCTCCCGTAGCAAAGCTGAAGTCCGTCCGAATCATGTTAGAAATTGCCGCATACTACGATTATGAGATATGGCAGATGGACGTCAAAACGGCATTCCTTAACAGTTATCTTAAGGAAGAACTGTATATGATGCAACCAGAAGGTTTTGTCGATCCTAAGAATGCTAACAAGGTATGCATGCTCCAGCGATCCATTTATGGGCTAGTGCAAGCATCTCGGAGTTGGAACATTCGCTTTGATGAGATGATCAAAGCGTTTGGGTTTATGCAGACTTATGGAGAAGCCTGCGTTTACGAGAAAGTGAGTGGGAGCTCTGTAGCATTTCTCATATTATATGTAGATGACATACTTCTGATGGGAAATGATATAGAACTTTTGGACAGCATTAAGGCCTACTTGAATAAGTGTTTTTCAATGAAGGACCTTGGAGAAGCTACTTACATATTAGGCATCAAGATCTATAGGGATAGATCGAGACGCCTCATAGGTCTTTCACAAAGCACATACCTTGATAAGATATTGAAGAAGTTCAATATGGATCAGTCCAATAAAGGGTTCTTGCCTGTATTGCAAGGTGTGAGATTGAGCTCGGCTCAATGCCCGACCACGGCAAAAGATAAAGAAGAGATGAGTGTCATCCCCTATGCCTCAGCCATAGGATCAATTATGTATGCCATGCTGTGTACCAGACCTGATGTAAACCTTGCCGTAAGTTTGGTAGGAAGGTACCAAAGTAATCCCAGCAAGGAACACTGGACAGCGGTCAAGAATATCCTGAAGTACCTGAAAAGGACAAAGGACGGGTTTCTTGTGTATGGAGGTGACAAAGAGCTCGTCGTAAAGGGTTACGTCGACGCTAGCGTCGACACAGATCTGGATGACTCTAAGTCACAAACCGGATACGTGTATATTTTAAATGGTGGGGCAGTAAGCTGGTGCAGTTGCAAGCAAACCGTCGGGCGGGATCTACATGTGAAGCGGAGTACATGGCAGCCTCGGAGGCAGCGCATGAAGCAATCTGGGTGAAGAAGTTCATCACCGACCTAGGAGTCATACCCAATGCGTCGGGGCCGATCAAACTCTTCTGTGACAACACTGGAGCTATTGCACTTGCCAAGGAGCCCAGGTTTCACAAGAAGACCAGGCACATCAAGCGTCGCTTCAACTCCATTCGTGAAAATGTTCAAGATGGAGACATAGATATTTGTAAAGTACATACGGACCTAAATGTGGCAGATCCATTGACTAAACCTCTCCCTAGGGCAAAACATGATCAACACCAGAATTCCATGGGTGTTCGATTCATCACAGTGTAACTAGATTATTGAACTCTAGTGCAAGTGGGAGACTGTTGGAAATATGCCCTAGAGGCAATAATAAAATGGTTATTATTATATTTCTTTGTTCATGATAATTGTCTGTTATTCATGCTATAATTGTATTATCCGGAAATCGTAATACACATGTGAATACATAGACCACAACATGTCCCTAGTGAGCCTCTAGTTGACTAGCTCATTGATCAACAGATAGTCATGGTTTCCTGACTATGGACATTGGATGTCATTGATAACAGGATGACATCATTAGGAGAATGATGTGATGGACAAGACCCAATCCTAAGCATAGCTCAAAAATCGTGTAGTTCGTTTAGCTAGAGCTTTTCCAAATGTCAAGTATCATTTCCTTAGACCATGAGATTGTGCAACTCCCGGATAGCGTAGGAGTGCTTTGGGTGTGCCAAACGTCACAACGTAACTGGGTGACTATAAAGGTACACTACGGGTATCTCCGAAAGTGTCTGTTGGGTTGGCACGAATCGAGACTGGGATTTGTCACTCCGTATGACGGAGAGGTATCTCTGGGCCCACTCGGTAATGCATCATCATAATGAGCTCAATGTGACCAAGCGTCTGGTCACGGGATCATGCATTACGGTACGAGTAAAGTAACTTGCCGGTAACGAGATTAAATGAGGTATTGGGATACCGACGATCGAGTCTCGGGCAAGTAACGTACCGATTGACAAAGGGAATTGTATACGGGGTTGTTTGAATCCTCGACATCGTGGTTCATCCGATGAGATCATCGAGGAGCATGTGGGAGCCAACATGGGTATCCAGATCCCGCTGTTGGTTATTGACCGTAGAGGCGTCTCGGTCATGTCTGCGTGTCTCCCGAACCCGTAGGGTCTACACACTCAAGGTTCAGTGATGCTAGGGTTGTAGAGATATGAGTATGTAGTAAACCGAAAGTTGTTCGGAGCCCCGGATGAGATCCCGGACGTCACGAGGAGTTTCGGAATGGTCCGGAGGTAAAGAATTATATATAGGAAGTCGAGTTTCGGCCATCGGGAAAGTTTCGGGGGTCACCGGTATTGTACCGGGACCACCGGAAGGGTCCCGGGGGTCCACCGGGTGGGGCCACCTATCTCGGAGGGCCCCATGGGCTGAAGTGGGAGGGGAACCAGCCCCTGGTGGGCTGGTGCACCCCTCCTTGCCCCCCCTGTGCCTAGGGTTGGAAACCCTAGGGGTGGGGGGGGGGCGCCTCCACTTGCCTTGGGGGGCAAGCCACCCCCTTGTCCGCCGCCCCCCTAGGAGATCCCATCTCCTAGGGCCGGCGCCCCCCCTAGGGGCCCTATATAAAGAGGGGGGAGGGAGGGCAGCCGCAACCCATGCTCTTGGCGCCTCCCTTCCCCCTTGCTACACCTCTCCCTCTCGCAGACGCTTGGCGAAGCCCTGCCGGGATCCCTGTTGCATCCACCACCACGCCGTCGTGCTGCTGGATCTCCATCAACCTCTCCTTCCCCCTTGTCGGTGTCAAAACCGGCGGATCTCGGGTAGGGGGTCCCGAACTGTGCGTCTAGGCGGATGGTAACAGGAGACGAGGGACACGATGTTTTTACCCAGGTTCGGGCCCTCTTGATGGAGGTAAAACCCTACGTCCTGCTTGATTAATATTGAAGATGTGTGTTACAAGAGTAGATCTACCACGAGATCAAGGAGGCTAAACCCTAGAAGCTAGCCTATGGTATGATTGTTGTTCGTCCTATGGACTAAAGCCATCCGGTTTATATAGACACCGGAGAGGGCTAGGGTTACACAAAGTCGGTTACAATGGTAGGAGATCTACATATCCGTATCGCCAAGCTTGCCTTCCACGCCAAGGAAAGTCCCATCCGGACACGGGACGAAGTCTTCAATCTTGTATCTTCATAGTCTTGGAGTCCGGCCGATGATGATAGTTCGGCTATCCGGACACCCCCTAATCCAGGACTCCCTCAGTAGCCCCTAAACTAGGCTTCAATGACGACGAGTCCGGCGCGCATATTGTCTTCGGCATTGCAAGGCGGGTTCCTCCTCCAAATAATTTATAGAAGATTGTGAACACCAGGATAGTGTCCGGCTCTGCAAAATAAATTCCACATACCACCGTAGAGAGAATAATATTTACACAAGTTCAATATGCTGACGTATTTTGTGGCATGACGTCACACCACTACCAAGCCTTTACTAGAATCGTTTATATCGCACCACCTCAGCGCATTTAGCGAGGTGGTTCCCTTGGCACGTCTTGTCGAAGTAGAGATCGTGTTCCCCTTATTCCGGGATTCTCATCAATACGGACGTGGGTAACCCAACCGCGCCATTGATTGCGGCGCTTGGGGGATAAGCGAGTTTATCAGGCCGGTGGGGACATATGTCTTTGTCCCCCATATAAGGGGATAGAGATCCAACCCTTTTACCTGCGCCTTCTTCCTCCTTGGCTTATCCATCTCCGCGAACTCGAGCTCCAGCGCCCAAGTCCGCGCATCTCACCTCGACCTTCTCCAACTATGTCCGGAGCGGGAGGCAAGTGGATGGCCTCCTTCGTTACGGAGGGGCAGATCCAAAAGCTGCGCAGCGCCGGATACTTGTCCAGCAACATCGCGCACCGGCTCCCCGAAGAGGGAGAGCTCATCCCCGCCCCCAGGCCCCATGAGAGGGTAGTATTTCTTCCCCATTTCCTCCGCGGACTGGGCTTCCCACTCCATCCCTTTGTCCGGGGGCTCATGTTCTACTACGGCCTGGATTTCCATGATCTGGCCCCGAATTTCATCCTCAACATCTCGGCGTTTATCGTCGTGTGTGGCCTTCCTCTGCATCCGGCTCCACTTCGGCTTGTGGCTCAAGACCTTCAGTGTCAAGCCGAAGGTTGTGAAGGGCAGCCAAGCGGAATGCGGAGGCGCCATGGTGGGCAAGATGTCCCACGTTACTTGGCTTGAGGGCACCTTCGTGGAAACCATTAAGGGGTGGCAATCGGGGTGGTTCTATATCACCGAGCCGCGTGACCCTGAATGGGAAGCGGCACCCGAATTCAGATCTGGCATCCCCACACGGCTCACCTCCTGGAAAGAGAGTGGCCGGACATGGGGAGATTCGGAGGAGCTGACCGGACTTCAAGCCTGCATCAAAAAGCTAGTGAAGAAGAAGCTCAAGCTTGTCGACGTAGTCCAGGTCATGCTCATCCGCCGGATTCTCCCGTGCCAACGATGGGGTTTCAATATTTGGGAGTTCGACTCGGCACAGTACCAGACTTTGAGCGGGCTCTTCGACACTACGTACGAAGACGTCTGGAGGGTGCTGTTTAAGGGCGTCGAGGCCCCCACATCCGCTACCAAAGATCGCGGATTCAGCTCGCAGCATCCAGCTGACAAGGTAAGCGATTTTGCCCTTTATAGGACTCTTATTCTCCATAGTTTGACTCTATGCAGGATCTAAAACTCCCTCTCCTTTGATAGGACTGGCTGGAGAAGGCCGAACAAACTATCTGTCCGGCCCCATTGCCAGAGGACCCAGCGGACGCCCGCTTAATGGGGCTGCTGGCTCCGGCACCCCACGTGGTGCCGGAGAAGAAGGCCAAGAAGAAGGCCACGGGTACTCAAAAGAGCTCCCGTTTTCAGGTGTTATCGGATGATGACTCCGAGGCCGACTCCTCCCAAAAAGGCGAGGAGGAGAAGGAGAAAGCCTCTGCCCCAGCGGGGGGAGGGAAGAAAAGGAAGGCTTCCTCTACGGGGGAGGCCGAAGGGTCCAAGAAGGGAAAAACCCTTCCCCCGGACTACTTTGCCAACGTTATGACGACAAGGACTGGCCACCAAGGACCAAGCCCCTGGCGATATCGTAAGTATCCGGACCACGAACAACTTCATGGTTTGTCTTTTTGCCACGTAGTGTCTTTCTAATGCCGCATACAATCCTGCAGTCCGCCCAAGGATGATCTTCCCACTTCGTCGAGCGGGTCCTTAGGTGTGTCGGATATGGATTCTCTTCCGACCGCCTCCTCCCCTCGCGATGCGGACGAAGCCGAGGTGGGATCCCAGGAAAGGACCCACCGGGAAGAGGAGGACCTAGAGGTGTCGCAAGGCAACCTCCCGGACTTCGCACCGGACTCAGCCCCGGAACCCGTAGTGGCTCCGGAGTCCGGCGGGCGGCCCCTTCGCAAGAAGGGCAAGACCGCGGCGCCGGCAGCCCCCGTCCAGCCGGAGGCGCCGGACAGCTTGCTGGAGGCGCTCAATAGCGCCTCCATCGAAGAGGAACACCGCACTGTTATGAGTGCGGTGATTCAGAAGGTTCAGGTCGCCAAGAGTGGGCTGACCGAAACCTGCAGCAGCCTTTTGACAGGCTTTGAGGTAAGAATTTCGATATATGTAAAATACTACCGCATAGACAGTAGCCCCTGATGCTCGGTTCGGTGTTCGGAAAGAAAAGCCGGATCGAGGATCTAAAAAGATATATGCAGGAGTCATAAAAAATATGTCAATATGGGATTGCAGGCTGTGCTGCTAACCTCTGCCGCACTGACTGCGGAGGTCAATACTTTGAAGAAAAGCCTCGAGCGATCCGAGAACGAGCTCGGCCGTGCCAAGAAGCAGCTCGAGGACAAGGAAGGTGAGTGACACCTTATTAAAATTGTACCTTACAGAAAAGGATTTGGTTGCAAGAAGGATAACAAGGATAACGTGGATATAGCAGGGGCCACAGATGAGGTGGCGGCCCTGAAAGAGGCGGTGTCTGCGGCCGAATGTAATGCGGCCGCGGAACACGCCGAGCGAGAGAAGCAGGAGGCGCGGGTGGCGGAGGTGCAGCAAGAGCTCCAGGCTCTCATGGAAAAACATGAGAGTTTGGAGCATGACTCGAAGACTCGAGAGTCCGAGCTTGCAAAGGCTCTTGAGAGTGCCAGAGCCGCTAAGGCCGAAGCCTATAAGGCCCTCCAGGAAATCGAGGCGTTGAAGAAAATAGTGGCGGGTAAGGCATTTTTCATGCAAAGTAAGCATGTGAGTGTGAATTACCTTTCACTTACCCGAATTCGGAGCTCTCCAGGAGCGTTCGCAGATCTGCCCCGCAGCTTGTCCGATGCTGCCGCGTTCTACAAGGCCGAAGAGGGGAGCTCAACGGAGAAGGTCTTCTGGTCTCAGTATGCTGAGGCCGGACATCCGATGCCCCTTAGCGACCAGCTGAAGCAGCTGATCGAGCTCCACAGGGTGGCCGAACAGGCCATGAAGGGCCTCATAGTTTGGCTGTGGCCTAAGGAGGTCATGCCTGGGAGCTACTTCGGCCTGGTGCGGCGGCTAGTAGATGCGTGTCCGTGGGTTCAAGTCATCAAGCACTCTGCTTGTATTGAAGGTGCCCGTCGGGCCCTTGCCCGCGCAAAGGTGCACTGGGGCAAGATGGATGCCCAGAAGCTTGTGAGGGACGCGCCACCGAAGGGAAAGGAGCATCACACGCCCGAAATGTATTATAAGAGTGTCCTGAAGGGTGCCCACACTATTGCGGGTGAGTGCTCCAAAGATGTAATTTTCGAGTAGGCTCGCATTTTTTTATCCTGTGCGCTGAAAACTTAGTTCATATGCACTAAGCAACTCTTGTTAATTTAAAATATTACCTTCTGTGCGGCTGTTTATCAAATCTGAGAGTTGGCAAGTCATCGGCTTCAGCCCCCATGCCACGAGTGTTGGGGTGTTTGGGATAAACTTGAGCACTCTTGTTCCCATTTTTGGGTCCATCTAGGGAGGCGCTCAACACAACGAACAAGGCAACCGGACTTATAATGCTTGAACACTCTCACTTAGCCATAGAATTCTATAATTTTAAATTTCGGCGAAGCCCCTAGTGTTCGGAAGGCCGAATTTGGGGTGCTATCCACGCCTTGGGCCGGACGAAGCCGACTCCTCGCTCTAAGCGGCATAAGTCTTTAGGGACTCGCAAAAAACCTCTCGAACAGCGACCGGCTCTAGCCTCATCATGACGGTCAGTTTTAGCTTCCTCCACCGAGGTGTTAACCCAGCTCAACTGGGGCGCAATCGCAGTGGTTCTCCCAGTGCTACCTTAGCCGATACAATGGAACATAAGGTACCAAAACATGGGAGCCGGGCAAACCCAACTATTGACCCAAGAACATGATTCGGAGCCGATGCATATAATGCTATAAGTTCGGGGTACCGCACTTGTGAAAGTGTTCAGACTTATCACACCATGATGCGGGAAACATAAGCCCCTGGTGTATTTTAGCCGTACCAAGGTGTACGGATGCAACATGTCATAAATAAACACACGTATAAGAAAGAAATGCAAGTGAGAGCAAAAAAGGTGCTGCCTTGCTTTATTTAATAAAAACTGCTGTGAATGCAGAATGATACAAATTGTGCGACAGGCAAGGGATGGAACTATTAAACATATCCCCCTCCAGGGGTAGGCTGCAGGATGGTGTATAAGACAAATTTAATGCTCGTATGGAGACCACCTGGATATTCATTGTAGCCTTTCACCTTCCCTGGCTGTTGCATCGTGAGTTCGGCAGGTCTGCTGCCGGACAGGGCCTCTGTCGAACGGAGTCCTGTGGGTAAAAATAAAAAGGAAGAAAGCAAAAAAAGAAAAAAAGAAAGACAAGGAAGAACGACGCATTTGAGAGCCCCTGGTGTGGTTGAACCGCATTCTGGGCCTATCGCTGTCGTGCCCCTCTCCCCATGCCCATGGTATCTCAAGAGCGTAATGATGTACGCGAAGGACCTGTCTTGACGTTTTGCAGGGGCTGGGGTTGGGGCCGCATTGCTACGCGTGCTCGGAACGTGCCAGGTGGTCTTGTTGTAGGTTGCTTCGGGCGCGTTTAGCTGTGTCCGGTCGCTTAACGGCCAGACTCGAGAACTGCCGTAAGAGGCTGCACTGTACTTCTGCCGCGAGAGCCGTTGTATGTTCCACCGTTCGGAGAGAGAGTTCAGTGTTTCCGTTGACCGTGATGACTCCTCGAGGGCCTGGCATCTTGAGCTTGAGGTATGCGTAGTGCGGCACCGCGTTGAACTTTGCAAACGCGCTTCGTCCGTGCAGAGCATGATAGCCGCTGCAGAACGGAAATATGTCGAAGATTAACTCCTCGCTTCGGAAGTTATCCGGGGATCCGAAGACCACTTCAAGTGTAACTGAGCCTGTACAATTGGCTTCGACACCTGGTATGACGCCTTTAAAGGTCGTCTTGGTAGGTTTAATCCTTGAGGGGTCTATGCCCATTTTGCGCACTATGTCCTGATAAAGCAGGTTTAGGCTGCTACCGCCGTCCATCAGGACTCCGGTGAGGTGAAATCCATCGACGATTGGGTCTAAAACCAATGCGGCGAATCCGCCGTGGAGGATACTAGTGGGGTGGTCCCTTCGATCAAAAGTGATCAGGCAGGAGGACCATGGATTAAACTTCGGGGCAACTGGCTCCATCGCGTATACATCCCGGAGTGCATGCTTCTGCTCCCTTTTGGGTATGTGCGTTGCGTATATCATGTTCACCGTTCGCACCTGTGGGGGAAACCCTTCTGTCCTCTATTGTTCAGCGTTCGGGTCTCTTCCTCGTCATCGTTGTGTGGCCCCTTGTCATTGTTTTCGATAATTAACTTGCCTGCCTGCTTGAATACCCAACAGTCCCTGTTGGTGTGATTGGCTGGCTTGTCGGGGGTGCCGTGTATCTAGCACAAGCGGTTGAGTATTCGGTCCAAATTGGACGGACCCGGAGTGGTTCGTTTGAATGGCTTTTTCCGCTGACCGGGTTTGGAGCCTCGGAATCCGGCATTAACTGCCGTATCCTCACTATTATCGCCGTTAGTGCAGCGTTTGTTTTTGTTGCAATGCAACCTGCCATTGCGGTCCTTGATATCTAGACTGCCAAAATTTTTGCTGAGGTTGTTGCTGCGTGCTAGCCAGCTGTCCTTGCCCGCGCAGAAGCGGGTCATGAGTGATGTGAGGGCTGCCATGGATTTCTGCTTTTCCTATCCCAGGTGCCGGGCAAGCCACTCGTCGCGGATGTTATACTTGAAGGCCGCTAGGGCCTCCGCATCCGGACAGTCGACGATTTGGTTTTTCTTGGTTAAGAACCGTGTCCAGAATTGTCTGGCGGATTTGTCTGGCTGCTGAATTATGTGGCTTAGGTCGTCTGCGTCTGGTGGTCGCACATATGTGCCCTGGAAGTTATCGAGGAATGCGGCTTCCAGGTCTTCCCAACTCCCAATTGACTCTGCTGGCAAGCTGTTAAGCCAATGCCGGGCTGGTCCTTTGAGTTTGAGTGGGAGATATTTGATGGCGTGAAGATCGTCACCGTGGGCCATGTGGATGTGGAGGAGATAGTCTTCGATCCAAACCGCGGGGTCTGTTGTGCCATCATAAGATTCAATATTGACGCGTTTAAACCCTTCGGGGATTTGATGATCCATTACCTCATCTGTGAAGCACAGTGGGTGTGCGGCGCCTCTGTACTGGGCAATATCACGACGGAGCTCAAGAGAGCTTTGTCTATTTTGTTCGGCCCGGCCGGACTTATTATGCCCGGCGTGACGACTGTCGTCACGTGTCGTGGGGCGCCCACGCGATCCTTAGATTGATCTTGATTGTCTTGCCTTGTCCTCCAATATATCTCGCAAGTCCGGCGCGTTTCCCTGTGGCTTTGCGCTTTTCGAGCGATGCCGGGGTACGGTTCTGGTGAAGGGCCTAGAGGCCTCTCTATCGCGACCACGGGGTGGTCAGTCAGCCGTATTGTCTGCTGGTGATGCAGGTTCATACGCCTCCTCCTCTAATCGGGGGAGCAACTTGCGTTTAGGGTAGCTTTTGGAGGGGCGTTCGAGGTCATGCTCTTCGGCCGCGAGGACTTCAGTCCATCTGTCGGCTAGCAGATCTTGATCAGCTCTAAGCTGTTGCTGCTTTTTCTTGAGGCTATTTGCTGTGGCCATAAGCCTGCATTTAAAACGCTCTTGTTCGACGGGATCCTCAGGCACGACGAATTCATCGTCGTCGAGGCTCGCCTCGTCGCCGGAAGGAGGCATGTAGTCCTCCACCTCTTCTTCTGCCGCTCTCTCATGAGGGCTGGCGTTTCCGTCCTCCTGTGCTGAATCTTGCTGGAGGGGGTTGTCTTTGACACTATCCGGGGTGTTATTATCGCCGGTGCCAGAGTCTTCGTTCTTGCTGTGGCGGGATTTAGAGCGGCGCCGCTGGCGGCGGCGCTTGGGCTATTTCTTGGAGGGGTCATCCTCCGCTGCTTCTTTGCCATTCCCATCCTTTGGGATATCCACCATGTATATGTCATATGATGAGGTGGCTTTCCAGTGCCCGGTAGGCGCTGGTTCTTGGTCGTCTCCAGCATCGTCGTCCATACCGTCGATGTCTTTGGAGTCGTAGTCTAGCATGTCGGTTAGATCGTCGACAGTGGCTACCAAGTGGGTGGTGGGTGGGCTTTGAATTTCTTCGTCGTCCGCATCCCAACCGTCCTGAGCGCAATCCGGCCAGGGCTCTCCTGATAACGAGAGATACCTTAGCGAACTCAAGATGTCGCCAAAAGGTGAGTGCTGAAAGATGTCCGCCGCGGTAAACTCCATGACCGGCGCCCAATCTGATTCGATCGGGGGGAGTGCGGGAGGTGTGGAGTCCGGCACCTCGGAGTCACGAGCTTCGTAAGGGACATGGTCAGTGTTCGGCTCCATCGCCGTAGAGGTCGCAGCCCCCGAGGCGGCGTCTAGCCGTCCGTCCTCGATCTGCGCAGCCGGCTCCGAATTGAAGGTCGGAGCAGGCTCGAGTGCGGCCTCCAGGGTACTGTCCGGCTGCAGAACTAGATCATGCTCGTCGAGACAGTGCGTCACGCTCGGCTGTGGCTCGAATCCATCGAGGATCAAGTCCCCGCGGATGTCAGCCGTGAAGTTCAAACTTCCAAATCTGACCTGACGGCCAGGGGCGTAGCTTTCGATCTGCTCCAGATGGCCAAGCAAATTGGCCCGCAGTGCAAAGCCGCCGAATATGAAGATCTGTCCGGGGAGAAAGGTCTCACCCTGGACTGCATCGTTGTTGACGATCGAAGAAGCCATCGAGCCTATCGGTGACGACACAGAGGAACTCTCAATGAAAGCACCAATGTCGGTGTCAAAACCGGCGGATCTCGGGTAGGGGGTCCCGAACTGTGCGTCTAGGCGGATGATAACAGGAGACGAGGGACACGATGTTTTTACCCAGGTTCGGGCCCTCTTGATGGAGGTAAAACACTACGTCCTGCTTGATTAATATTGAAGATGTGTGTTACAAGAGTAGATCTACCACGAGATCAAGGAGGCTAAACCCTAGAAGCTAACCTAGACACCGGAGAGGGCTAGGGTTACACAGAGTCGGTTACAATGGTAGGAGATCTACATATCCGTATCGCCAAGCTTGCCTTCCACGCCAAGGAAAGTCCCATCCGGACACGGGACGAAGTCTTCAATCTTGTATCTTCATAGTCTTGGAGTCCGGCCGATGATGATAGTTCGGCTATCCGGACACCCCCTAATCCAGGACTCCCTCACCCCTTGCTGGATCAAGAAGGAGGAGACATCTTCCCCAACCGTACGTGTGTTGAACGCGGAGGTGCTATCCGTTCGGCACTAGGATCATCGGTGATTTGGATCACGACGAGTACGACTCCCTCAACCCCATTCGCTTGAACGCTTCCGCTCTCGATCTACAAGGGTATGTAGATGCACTCCTGTCTCTCGTTGCTAGTTGAACTCATAGATTGATCTTGGTGAAACCGTAGAAATTTTTTTATTTTCTGCAACGTTCCCCAACAGGGATGATGCAGCACGACGACGGTAGGTATTTCCCTTAGTGAAGAAACCAAGGTTATCGAACCAGTAGGGGAACCAAGAAACACAACATAAACAACCCGTGCACACATATAACAAATCATCGCAACCTGACGTGTAAAAGGGGTTGTCAATCCCTTTCGGGTATCGGCGCCCCAACATGGGCAAACGGACGTGAGATAAAATTGTAGTAGATTGATAGATCGAACACCAAATAAAATAAATAAGAATAAAATGCAGCAAGGTATTTTTGTATTTTGGTTTAATAGATCTGAAAATAAATGCAAAAGAAAAGTAGATCTCAAAGGCAAATATATGAGAAAGAGACCCGGGGCCCGTAGGTTGCACTAGTGGCTTCTCTCGAGAAAAATAGCAAACAGTTGGTAAACAAATTACTGTTGGGCAATTGATAGAACTTCAAATAATCATGACGATATCCAGGCAATGATCATTACATAGGCATCACATCCAAAATTAGTAGACCAACTCCTGCCTGCATCTACTACTATTACTCCACACATCGACCGCTATCCACACTACAAAAAAAAATACACTTCCATGATGATACATGTTTATCATAGTAGGTCGCGTTTTTTGTCATGCATGTACATCCATGATGATTTTATGACAGAATCAAGATAGTCATACCTGTGCTATCGTAGAAGTGTTCCATGACATTACCAAAATTATCATCACGGAAGTGTCCACTTCCATGACAATAAATCGCGCATCACAGAAGTGCTTTCGTCAAGGGTGACCGACATGTGGCATCCACCGTAATGGGTCGCCGTTAAGCTATCAGGTCCAGTTTTGGATCCGATAACCCGTTAACAGCCCCGACCAATGGGGATGTTCCATGTGTAAAATCATCATTGGCTCGAGGAAACACGTGTCGGCTCACCATTGGGACAGATGTCATCCACTCATTGGACAAAACGCGCCTATGATACGACGACACGTGGCACGGCCCAACAGAGGCCCATTCCTGTGAAAAGGCCGGCCCATTTGACTTGGTCAAAAGGTGTCGGCCCGGCCCACGGAAAGCCTGTTAACGGCCTGTTCGCATATAGCCCATTTACAACCCGCTGACCCAGGGTCTGTTACGACCTCTCCGAATTAGGCCCAGTAGCATCGTCTGGGCTGTCCAATATGATTCCATCCCGTTTTAACTTCCGGCCCGTGTGTGGCCCATGACTTCTTTCGGCCCATATGAGGCCCTTTGTAACTCTTGGCCCATTAACGGCCCATGGCGAAACTGGCCCATAATGAACAGTGTATCATTTTATACCCATTAATGACCTGTTATTCCATTGGGCCATTTCCAACCCAAGTTATCTTTCGGCCTTCTCAGGGCCCATTGATTCTTGGGCTCATTTGCAGCATTCAGATACATACGGCCCGTTACTGTCATTTTCTGCTTGTGGGCCAAATTCAGCCCGTCTTTACAGTCGGCCCGTTTGTGGACCGTTAATACTTTGGGCCGTTTTTCATGTAAAAAACATGTTGGGCTGTTTTCATAGAGTTATCAAATACAACCTATTAACGACCTGTTATGGTCCATGAATAGTACGACCCATGATTGGCGAAATGATGATACACCCCGTAGAAGGCCCATGGATCCTATGGCCCGTATGAGGCCCATGGATTGTATGGCCCGTAGAAGGCCCATGGATCATACGGCCCGTAGAAGGCCCATGGACCCTATGGCCTGTAGAAGGCCCATGGATCCTAAGGCCCGTATAGAAGGCCGATGGATCCTACGGCCCGTATAGAAGGCCAATGGATCCTACGCCCCTAAGAAGGCCCATGAATCATACGGCCCGCAGGAGGCCCATGGTTACAACAATCCGTGTGTTGCCATGATTATTTTGGCCTAGTTACCAAAAATAGGCTATTGTGGCCACTAGAAAAACACAGAAAAAGAACTGCAGTGACTACAAGCAAACAACTAAACAAGACAATAAGGAAATAAATATGCAAGCAATTAACGCTAGCCTATTACCGCTATTACACATATTACATCCACTAGGCATCAAAGTTTGCCACTAGTGCAAATATAGCGAACAAAGCAGCATATTACATACACTGACCGTCAAAATTGGCCACGAGTGCAAATAAACGCGGTAGCAAAATAAGAGCATAACTGAAACAACTTCAGAAGAGCTCAAGAAATGTTATCCTGGGTATCCACCATGCTGGCAATAAGCTTAGCAAGCTTATTAGCTTTGTCCTGTTTGGCGCTAAAATCCTCCAACACTTGCTGTTGCACCAGAAAGTATGCATCTGAATGCTCTAGGGACTTCCACAGTCCTTCCACTTCTTGTCGCAGCACAACTGATCGATGTCTTTCAGCTTGTAGTTGAGACTCAAGAAACCGAACTGATTCAAACAGTGAGTTTGAATAGCTTGTGCAAGCGGTAGTGGCCAGTAACTCGAACACTAAACCAAGACAGGACTTTGGGGTTGTCTCGTTGTCTTCAAGATAGTCTTCCTTAGCTGTTTTATCAGCTTTGTTGGAGACCAACAAGGATGTGTCACTATCCTGAACCTTATCTGCATTACTTCCTTTACCATTGCTTAATAAGGCACTCTTCCCCAATATTCTGTCAGCATTCTAAAAGAAGAAACAAGCAGACACATAACAAGTTTAGCATGTACTAGTATATGAAACTCATTTCGGTGAACCAGTTCATAAGTAAGGTGGACAAGATTAAACTACCAAGTCTTCTATTGCCAAGTACTAGTACATAATAAAAGCATCAAACAAACATATATCTATGTCCTATGGTCACTGCATTGTCTTGCCAAATCAAAATAGAGAGACGGTTCAAATCATATCAGTTCAAGACAAAGCATCAGTGAAAGAATACAAAGCGTGGGAAACTACATGGCACAAAAAGATTTCAGATGGGTACCACGGGTCTACATGTACAACAACACTATTGGCTCTGTTGTGATGCTAGTAATGTGCATGATATGCAAGTCAACTGTATACACAATTGAAATTGAAATCAACAGAGCTATTGATAAGAGCAAACCTGTTAAAGAAACATGCATGAACATACCTGTTATGCCATTGGAGTTTCGATTGGATCCTTCAATTTAAAAATAAGTTTGTATGAGTAAATACAGTGATACAAGAGCAAATCAATCATAGTTAAAAAAGGCGCGCCTAAGCGAACGCTTAAGCGCACCTAGGCTCTAGGCATTGGCAAAATGCATTGCGCATAACTACGCTTAATCTGTGCATAACTGCGCATAAGCATGCGCTTTGGTTAGTAAAGTGCAAGGCGATGGCAAAACGCACAATTAACGCCTAGAGCTTTTTTGAACTATGATAGCAATGGAATCTTAAATTAGAACAGTTGTTCTTCAGGTTTAGGCACTTGTTCTACATGAACAGAGTACAGTAAGACGCAAGAATATAATACTTAAAAATAGAAAATGAGCTCATAGACCTTACCACTTTCTTGGTTCGGGACCAGTACAGAACAAGGTGTTCCTAGTCATCGTCCAGTAAATGTGTCTCAGGAGGACGTAAGGGAATTTGATGAGTTTCTTTGCCGGTGAAGTACGTTTTCTTCAGGTAATTCTGATACTGCCACCAAGCATTCTTGAAGATAGCAGAGGTATTAGCACAGGTTACCTCATCCCGAGTTTCCAAATCAGTCCTTCTCTATAGAGAAAACTGGGAAAATTTGCTGTATTATAACCATCATGGAGGTAGTATGTATGGGACAAAGCAAAGCAATTGCCATGAATAACATTACTTACACATAACTCCTGGACAAACACCTGAAACTGGCATTTTCCTTCATCTTCAGTATAATATTTACAAGATGGGAAGATGCACACATACGATTTAACAACATCAAATGCGATAGATGCTAAACTACGACTAGCTGGTTGTGCTTCCTCCACAGGAACAGGCGTACTAACTGGTGGAGTTGGAGTTCACCGTGATAGTACTAGCCCTTTGGGCACTGGAGCTGCCTTACTAACTGCTCTTGTTTGGGAGCTCTGTGGTGGAGATGGTGCTGTGTCAACAGGAACTGGGTTAATATCGGCTGGGGTTGGTGTTAGATTGGGTGAAGCTGGTTCTCTGTCCATCGCAGTAGGGGTAAAATCTGCGAGAGTTTGGGTTATGTGTGGTAGGGCTGGTTCTTGTGCATGTACAACCGGGGTGCTATCTCCACCAAGAGGTAGCACTATTTTATTTGAAGACCGTGTTTTTAGTCCACTAGATACTGGCATCACCTGCTCCAATTCAAATGGCTGATAAACAAGAAACATAGTTGAATGTACAGACATTGTATGAGAGACAGATGCAATAGATAGTGTGGAAAAAGATGGCATGAAATAGTTGACATGTATATTGTTTAACTAAAACGGATAACATGACATAATTTCACATATATGATGTCTATCTAAACTGGATAGCATAGCATAACATAATTCAAAGATATGATGAATAACTAAACATGATCGCATGACATAATTCACCTACATGTTATCTAATTAATCAGGATTGCATCATTTAATTCACATGTGTGATTTATATGCTAAACAGAGGGCATTCGATATGATGTCTGTACTAAGAACATGGTGTTGAATATTGTGTATATGATGTCTAAACTATGCAATGCAAGACACCATATGCATGATATGAGCAGTATAACCATGTCAAGTTAGAGCATACACCTCGGTGGGGGAATAGGACTGGTCATCTGTCTCTGAATCCATCTCTGAGGAGCTATCGGGACCCAACAAGAGATCTGCTTCGACAGGTAGCATTGTCTCCTCTGAAGGCCTTGTTTTCACTCCAGATTTTTCCATCTCCCACCCAAATGGCCGATTCACAGGAAGATTAGTTTAATGTACAAACATTGTCGACAAATGGAAATGTAATGAAGAAAAGGATGGGCAAGATATCATTCAAATATATGATGCCTGGTTAAACAGGATGGCATTGCACATTTCACATATATTATGGCTGGCTAAAAGACATGAGACTGCATAATTCCCATATATGATATAGAAACTAAACAGGTGGCGTTACAGAACATGTCTAAAGCAGATGACATATATGATGTCAAAAGTAGGCACTGCAAGGCAACATATGCATGATATGACTAACATCATCATGCCAAGGTAGAGCAAACACCTTGGGGGGTAAATAGGAGTGGTCAACGGCGTCTGAATCCGCCTCAGAACAAATATTTTCCTCTAGATTACAATCTGGAGAGGGATGGGAAGGGTTTGCCATTGAACCCACCATGGAGCGATGTCTGCATGACATTGTATTGCCGCGCAAAACTCTTCTCTTTTTCTCTACATGTTCAGCATGACTGTGTACAATATCTGACATGCATACAAAAAAATATGGTGAGATTATGTAAGGAGAGCATGCAGAAATTTAGAGTGATGGTAACAACCAATGGATGGATCCAAAAATAATGATAGTAGGCTGATGATTGCTTTAATTTAATAAAAAGACAGATGATGATTGCTTTACTATTTGTTTCCCATCCAAGATGAACAACATAGGCATACCCTAGGTGAACCAGATATTAGACAGACATACTATTCATTGCTGCCTCGATGTGTGCCACACAACTAATTTAGAACTCAAGTTTGAACATTAATTTGGACCTGACTCAAGTTAGAATGTTATTCTGCCACTAATGCACTTGGTCTTGTTTTCATGCATAGGATTTTGAAAAGTAGGTCCAGGTGGATGTTTTGCTTCATTCCTTTCAACAAAATGCAGGAATAATTGAATAGTAGAGTGCCATTGGAAAATTCCCTATTGCTATGTTTTTCCGTTGAACCAAAATAGCCCTAATGGATCGACATGAATGTATAGTAATAAGTGATGCAACAAGTGTACAACCTCTTTGCCGTAGCCGTGTAGACCTCAGGATCATTGGGTTGGTCGCTAAAGCAGTTGAGGCAGAGGTGGCTGTCGGAGGTGTGGAGGAAGATATGAGGAATCTGTAGACAACGTCCAAGGCACTGCTCTGTTGTGATGGATCATTCTATCGTTGGAGCAGCTCCGGTGAGCCGTAAGACGTCAAGGCTGAAGCAGCACAAGACAGACATCGTCAATCTCAAGTGGGATTCTAATAGCATCTCCAATAGATGATGTAAAATTGATGTAAAATTTACATCACCAAAAACCACCTGACTACAACAGATGAGGTAAAAACTGTTGAATCTGAACTTCACCGTCGAAACTAAAATTTACTGTGGAATCTGAATGTTACTGTTGAAA
This sequence comes from Triticum aestivum, assembly GCF_018294505.1. Taxonomy (NCBI): domain Eukaryota; kingdom Viridiplantae; phylum Streptophyta; class Magnoliopsida; order Poales; family Poaceae; genus Triticum; species Triticum aestivum. The sequence continues at coordinate 84,264,666 of NC_057804.1, forward strand.
CCGAATGCAATGGTAGCAGAGAGGCACTTGACATGTAGTTTAGGGAGGGCCTGTAGTTCATCTTCAACCTGCACCCCCCTAAGCCGCCAGCCACCACCGGCCCCAGCAACGCCTCGCCGCCCCGAAACAACTCCCCACCGCCGCCCCAGCCAGCCCTCTAGGCCCCCCGCCCCCACCCTGAACCCCAAGATAGATAGTGGGGTACCTCTCCGGCGAGCCCCCGTCCCCACTATGGGTGGTTCTTCTTTAACTCCGGCGAGCCCCCCAAACCCCTAAAAATCGACTGACCCAAAAGTCGATTCAGTTGACTGAAGTGTGGCTAAATCGGAGCAGAGCAGCAGCAGGAGCGAGGGGAAGAGCAGCAGCAACAGCGCGAGCGAGCGAGCGAGAGTCGGAGCAGCAGCAACAGATCCGGCTGGTATGGACACCACCACCGAAGGGGCCTCGCACTGGGGGAGAGCCTCCATGGAGATGTCGCCCGCGGTGCCAGCTTCAAGGTAGCCGCTCGATGGGGGTGCGGGATGGAGCACGGTCGGCGCCGGGAGGTCGAGTTAAGGAGAAGGTGCAATGCGATGAGTGTATAACCTCTTTGGTGGCGCCGAGTAGGCCTCGGCTTTGTCCGAGGAGTCGGTGAGGATGCTGCAATTCCGGTGGAGCAGGTTAAGGCAACGCTGCGGGGATGGAGCAGCCGCGATAGACGAGACGATTGTTGGAGCAGCTCCTTGGAGGTGGAGGACGGGGCGGCTGAAGCGGCGGGACAACGATATGGACGACGGATCCTCATCCGGGGAGGTGGACAAGGGACGTCGAACTGTTGTGGTGGACGACATTGTCGGGGAAGAAGCTCCGGCCGGGTAGCGGTGAGGTGGCGGACAGAGGAGGGTGGGGTTTCGCGGCTGGAGCGGAGAGATTATGGCGGCCTGGGATTTCGAATGGCGAAAAGGGGGCGATGGGAGGGGGTGAACCATGACTTAGGGACATGCTTGTCCAAAATGTAGGATGTGTTACAAAAGTACCCCCCACCGATTTGAACTAGCGGCCCTTTCGCCTCAGGGTTAGAAGGGGTATTTCGCGTGTCGGGATTTGGCAGCTGGAGGGAGTTTTCACGCACGTTGTGATTTTCGGGATAGCAAGGCGCGGGTTGTGAAGGCGCTAGTTTTGGGAGCACGATATCTGAATTTTTGGGATATAACAAGGCGTGGGTTGAATTTTAGGGACAAGCCTAACTGTAGTAATATTGTACTTGTACGAACCAAATCAATTCGCACTTCCCTCAACCAAAAAGAAAACGAAAAGATTTAAACTATTCACACCACACAAAGAGAGAGTCTTGCCCCGTTTTTACTATACAAATGCTATTCAGCTACTCCCTCCTTCCATCTATATAGGGCCTAATGCGTTTTTTGATGCTAACTCTGACCAAATATTAGAGCAATAATATATGACATGCAACTTACACAAAGCACACCGTTAAATTCGTCTGTGAAAGGTTCTTTCAATGATATAATTTTCACATTGTGCATGTCATGTACCATTAATCTTGTCAATAGTCAAAGGCGGTCTTTAAAACTCATTACGCCCTATATAGATGGAAGGAGGGAGTATATAGGAATCCATGTTATGTCCAATTAAATTTTTTCGCTTGCTGTATAATGCATGTAACCTACTCATACCAACATTTTAGTGCATTCCAAATGTCTATACTACCGCTGCAATTCAAACTAAATTTGAATTCGTTTCTCTATTTCAATAAGAATCTAAATCATGATTGTTGCCAACTTCAACCATCATTCGTGTATGTAGGACCTTGAAGTATGTCTAGAGGGGGGTGATTAGACTACTTGACCAATTAAAAACTTAAGCTTTTCCCAATTTTAGAGTTTGGCAGATTTTAGCTATCTTAGGACAAGTCAAGCAATCATCACACAATTCAAGCAAGCATGCAAAGAGTATATAGGCAGCGGAAATTAAAGCATGCAACTTGCAAGAAAGTAAAGGGAAGGGATTGGAGGATTCAAACGCAATTGGAGACACAAATGTCCACGGAGGGCTCCACCCAAGAAGGATCCATGAAGAAGCAACCTTGTCTATCCCACCATGGCCGTCGCCCACGAAGGACTTGCCTCACTAGCGGTAGATCTTCACGAAGTAGGCAATCTCCTTGCCCTTACAAACTCCTTGGTTCAACTCCACAATCTTGTCGGAGGCTCCCAAGTGACACCTAGCCAATCTAGGAGACACCACCCTCCAAGAAGTAACAAATGGTGCATTGATGATGAACTCCTTGCTCTTGTGCTTCAAATGATAGTCTCCCCAACACTCAACTCTCTCTCATAGGATTTGGATCTGGTAGAAAGAAGATTTGAGTGGAAAGCAACTTGGGGAAGGCTAGAGATCAAGATTCATATGGTAGAAATGGAATATCTTGGCCTCAACACATGAGTAGGTGGTTCTTTCTCAAAAATGGTAAGTTGGAAGTGTAGGTTTAGTCTGATGGCTCTCTCCACGAATGAAGAGGAGGTGGAGGGGTATATATAGCCTCCACACAAAATCTAACCGTTACACACAATTTACCAAACTCGGTGGGACCGATTCAACAAACTCGGTCGGACCGATTTAGTAAACCTAGTGACCATTAGTGATTTTCGGTGGGACTGACATGCAACTCGGTGAGACCGATTCGGTTAGGGTTAGGGCATAACGTAATCTCGGTAAGACCGATTGCACAAACTCAGTGAGACCGATTTTGGTAATAAGCTTTCCAGAGAGTTGGTCAGGTAAACTCGGTGGGACCGATTTGCTCTTTTCGGTGAGACCGAAATGTTACAAAAGGGAAATAGAGAGTTTACATTGCAATCTCGGTGGGACCGATCGCTCACTTCGGTTTGACCGAAACGTTACGAAGGGAAACAGAGAGATTACAATCCCATCTCGGTGAGACCGAGATCCCTATCGGTAGAACCGATTTGCCTAGGGTTTGTGGCAGTGGCTATGACATTTCAAATCGGTGGCGCCGGATAGGAAGAATCGGTGTGACCGATTTTGGCTTTGGGTTTAGGTCATTTGTGGATGTGAGAAAGTACTTGAGGGTTTTGGAGCATATCACTAAGCATATGAAGCAAGAGGCTCATTAAGCAACACCTCATCCCTCCTTGATAGTATTGGCTTTTCCTATAGACTCCATGTGATCTTGGATCACTAAAATATAAAATGAAGAGTCTTGAGCTATTGAGCTTGAGCCAATCCTTTGTCCTTAGTATTTTGAGGGATCCACTTTCATCATCCATGCCATGCCATTCATTGAGCTTTCCTGAAATATATGTCTTGGAATAGCATTAGCTCAATGAGCTATATGTTGTTATGAATTACCAAAACCACCTAGGGATAGTTGCACTTTCAATCTCCCCCTTTTTGGTAATTGATGACAACATATAGATCAAAGCTTCGACAAATGATAATAAGATTGAAAAACATCGTCGCTTTGAGAAGTATGTGATAAGCAAGAGCTCCCCCTAAATTTGTCCATAGTTTAAGATTTGCTTTGGACTGCAAATGCACAAGGAATTAGGCTCATGGGTTACTCTTCCATGTCACATACATCTTGGTGGAGCGCTCAAAATGATAAAGATTGAATACATGCACTCATCACCAAGCAAAGTGAATGACCACATAGGATAGATAAGATAATATCATCAAACATGCATAAGTGTAGCTTATGATCAAACACATGATCATCAATGTCTCACAAGAATAGCATAGTATCTCAAGCAATCAAAAAGCAAACAAGTATTAAACCACCAAAGCAAGAGAGAACAAAAGCAACACTCTCTCTCAAAGCCTATGATCTATAATTTTTTCTACCCCTTTGGCAACAAGTTACCACAAAGTTCATAGAAAATGCATAGTGCTAGATCGACTCTCAGGCTTGGTCTTCAATTGGTGGTGTAGAGATGGCTCCTTGGACGAAGGCTTCAGTTGATGTAGAGGGAGCTGGAGGAGTTGGTGCTGGAGCTGGTTGCACTGGAGCTGTAGGAGTTGTGGCTGGTGCAGATGATGTTGCTCTTGTGTCTGGCACTGGCACTGCAGCTGACCTCTGAGCTCTAGGCACTCTGGCAAATACATTAGTGGTAGTCTTTCCCTTCCTCTCCTGCATGTCATCCTGCAGCTGCTCCACAACTGACTGAATCTTAGTTACCTTGGCATCAAGATCATAGAATTTTTGGTCCATGATTCTTTCCAAGCTTTCCTGATCCTAAGTTAAGGTGGCCAACCCCTTCTCAATCCTCAGTGTTGATGCTATCAAGTAACCAAGTTGCTCCTGCTTGTTCTTCAAGAAATACTCAGATGCCTCCTCTTGAGTTGGCATCTTGGCAGCCTTCTCCTTCCTTGCCTTCTCCTTCTTCTCTTGAGCTTGAACTAATGATGGATCATCCTCATTCATGACAACCTATTTGTCCTCAAAGTCTGGATAGAGAGGAAAATGTTCTCTATCCAATAGATATTTGCATGTGCCCATCTTTGAGTTAATCAACTCCTGAATCTGAGGGGCATATCCACAACTCCTCTTATGATCTGCTGCAGTCCTCTTAATGGTTTCTACTATAAGGCTCATGACCTTGAATTTCTGAGGCACATCAAACAAATGCAACATGTTGATTGCATGTCCTCTGATCATGTTGTGGTCACCAGACTTAGGCAATAGAGTGTGCCTGAGGATCCAGTTAATTGTAGGCAGCCCTGACAGAAGAAAGTGGACTGATCCAAAAGAGAAAGTCTCTAGGCCTTTGTCTGGGATCTCCTTGTACATATGTGCCATGGTATTGTGTCCCATTTTCTTCTTGGCATATACATCCAGGTCATCATCTTTTTCCTTTGGGACATTTATCAGATTTTCCCACTCCTCAACAGTTGACTGGTACCTTGTACCTTCAGACATCCAAACTATCCTCCCATCTGGATAGAAGTGTGCTGTGGAGTAGAATTGCATTATAAGTTCATCATTCCAGTTTGTGAGCTTCTGCCCAACAAAGTCTGCAACTCCACAAGCAACAAAACTGTCTTGTACTCCTGGATAGTGTTGTTCATTTTCCTTCATGTAGGTCTAGTCGATCCACCTCATATCACACACAATGGGCTTTTTGTCCAACAAGATTGTCTCATAGAAGTCCTGCTGTTCCTTTGTATGGAACCTGTAATCAACATCAATTCTTCTCCTTGTGGCATATGGATCTGCCATCCTCCATAGCCTCAACCCTGAATCTTTTCTGATGTTCATGTCCTCAGCTACAGGATGGGCATCATTATGGTCTGGTATCTTGGGCTTGAGCTTCCTCAGAACTTGTCCTTCTTCATCTTCCTCCGCAGCAACCTCTGGCACTGGGGCCTTGGTGCAGACTTGGCCTTGGGGGCAGCTTTGGGTGCTTCCTTGGGCTTAGATGATGCAACCCCTGATCTAATAGCATCTCCCATAAGCTTTGGTGCCTTTGGTGCTGGTGCAGCAAGTTCTTCTTCTTCTTCCATCATGGAAGGTTGCCCAACAACTCTGGCCATGGTCTTCTTGACCCTTTCCTTCCTTTTCTTTCCTTCAGCAGTTGGCTCTATGGGATCAGACTTTTAAGGCAGTTGAGTTGATGCTCTGGCTTTGGACATTGGTTGTCTTCCTGCAGGCCTTTTAATCTTCATGCCTGGCTTTGCTGCAGTTGAACTGAGCACCTTCTTGAGCACTACCTTCTTGGAAGTAGCCTCATCTTCTTCAGCTCTATAATCCTCATCTTCAGAGTCTGAGGTTCTCTTCTTCCTTTGCCTGGTAGCAGCCTTAGGCAGGTTGCTAGGAGTGCTCCTGCTGCCTTCATCTGAAGTGCTGGAGGGACTAGTGCCCTCACTCATTTGCATCTGCCCTTCTGACCTGTTCTGACTGTCACTCTGGTCTGACATGCTGCAAATTCTGACTGCTGACCCTGTGAAGAGTTATAGATGAGATGGAGTGGATGAGCATCACAAAATGCAGAGATTTTTGCAAAAGAATGATTCAAAGATTCAGTTTTAGTTTTCCACAGAAAGCATTTGGGATTAACCGATTTTCAAACTCGATGATACCGAAGCAGTTTTGGAACCTAAACTGATGAACTCGGTTGGATCGAGTCATAGTTCGGTGGCACCAAGACTGCTAGGGTTTCACAAAGTCCTAAAATCGGTCGCACCGATTAGCAATTCTCGGTCAGACCGAGAGTTACTAGTGCAATGGCATAAGCCAAATCAGTGGGACCGAGTTTTTCAACTCGGTGGGTCCGAGATGGTTTCGGCGGAAACCTAACCCTAAATTTTCAAATCTCATCAAATCTACGATTGCATTGACTGGATTGGAGTGTTTCAATCGTGGCAAGAATCAATAAGAACACAATGTGCTAGGAATCGGACGAGAATAGCACAGTGATCGAGTCCATAGCCTAGCTTGGCGATGAACTCGCTACGGCGGCAACGGCGGGGTTGAATTCCGTTGACGGCGGCGGAGACCAGCGACAGGAGGCGGCTGGCGACGAGGAGACAATCCTGAGACCTTGGAGGCAGAGCGAGCTATTGCGCGGGCGAAGGGGTTCGGAGAAGTTTCCAAATTTTTGCCCGTGACTATATATAGCCTGTCCTTGTCGGTGTGACCGAGTGGAACAACTCGGTGGCACCGAGATGCATAACTGTGTTCAGTTACAGCAACTTGGTGTGACCGAAAAGTTCAAATCGGTTGCACCGAGATTGAAAACCTAAATTGACTTAGTAATCTCGGTAGGACCGAAATGGAGGAATCGGTCAGACCGAGAATCACAAAGAAGTTTTGGAAGTTTAAGTCTATGATGAATCGTGGACTCCGAGTGCTCCTCACACAGAGTGGTTCGAATATGACTTTATCAAATTTTGTGATGTAGCATGAATAGAGTTTGAGACGAGAAGAGCATAGATAGCTAGAGAAAGTTCTTAGGCATTCTTGTCCATCCACTTGGCCAAAAGAAGGAAGAACCAAACAATCAAAACAACAAGTGGATGTCCTTGAACGAGTAAAATTATGCAACCAGCATGCTCACACAATAAGATGGCAAATGAAGTATGTGGCAAAGCATGCACAACCAATTCTAGCATCTATCAAACAATTGGCGATGACTAGGTCATCTATATATGAGTATATTGACTTAGGAGTCAAATGATAAACATTTGATCATAGGTCATACTCATCGTTTAAGCCCAAGTGGGGTTACCACTTTTACATAATGCATTGATGTGTTCACACCATTAGAGTTGCTTTGAGTCAAGTCTTAGAGTTAAGCTCCCTCTAGATGTGATATCCCCTTTTAGAGGGATAAACTAACCTTGGGTTTTGTCGATGATGACTTCATGTAGGTGTTGAAGATGTGGATGCTCAATGTTGATGTAGATCATTTGGAGCAATCCGTTGGAGTGAGTTGCACTTTCAACATACCTACATGGGTTAGTCCCACAAGGAACAAACAAGAATATCCATAGACATAGAGTGATGCACACACAAGATGATGTCCATGAAAACATTAGGTTACCTTGTTCCTTGCCTTAACAACATGAGGGTTTGTGACTCCTTGGACTAGTGCAAGATGTGGAAGTTGATTGCACTTGTCCTTGCCATAATAATATGAGTGAAGAATGTTGGTGGAGTCACCCTCAAGAACTCTCTAGTTCTTCTTCTTCGGGATCCACATCATCTTGATGGGAATCCTTGGAGTTGTAGTTGTACTTGATGAAGTAGAACTTGTCATAGTCTTGGGAATCCACTTGACCGAGACCTTAGGTGCTTCTTCAAATGCATCAATCTCTTCTTGAAGCCTGTCCTTGCCTTTGTTCTTGTGGTCTTGTGGTGGAAGATTATCTTGAGCTTGTGTTCCCTTGATGGAAGTAGGATCATACTTCACTTGTTGAGGAACAAACTTTGTCTTGGGGTATTGATCTTCTTCCCACTCAACTCCATTGGCATTGAACTTTCGTTCAAAACCAACACCTTGATTCTTCCGGTGTCTTCCTTTCTTGCGTACAATTTCCTCGAATTGCTTACTCCCGGCAACGCTCTTGTAAACACCTTTCTCTATAATTCCCTTCAATAAGCTATTTTCTTGCTCAAGTGTAACTTGGCTAAGAGAATCATTAGTGGAATCAAGAGAACTACTAGAAGCTACAATATTGGATTTGACATTATTATTGTTACTACTAGAGAAAGTATCTTTCTTGTACTTGTTACTAGACTTGACTTGAGGCATGTAAGTAGATAGGAGTAAACGCTTGGCAATGTAAGAAGAACTCTTCTTACGGAGATCATCATTGATTGCTTTTAAGAACTCATGCTCTTGCTCAAGATTGAGCTTTTCAAAGTGTAACTTCTCATGAGCCCTTAAAAGTTCTCGATGATCTTCGAAGATAGTTTCATGAGCCAACTTAAGAGTGTTTAGTTCTTTAGTTAGAAGCTCAATCTTCTCCTTATCATTGTCATTCGTTTTATCTCGTTTAGCATGATTAATTGACGTTTCATCATAGTATTCATCACTAGAGTTGTCAACAAGTAAATCATCATCCACAAGCAAGTCATCTTCATCACTATTGAAATCAACATACTTAGGATGTGTTACCTTTGGACCTTTGGCCATGAAGCATCTTCCAATTCCTTCATTTGGTGAATCAAATATGTCGTCGGAGTTGATTGACACAAGTGCTAGACCGGCAACACCTTCATCTTGAGTATATTCGGAGTCAGAGTGATAGCTTCTCTCGTAGTGTTTGTCGGAGTCGGAGCCGGAAACCCATTCACCAACATGAGCTTGATGTCTTCGTTTTGTGTAGCTCCTTGATGACTTGTCCTTCCTTTCTGAATCTTTGCTTCTCCGTGAGGGTCTTCATTCATAACTATCATCTCTACTCCTCCTCTCTCTTGGTGGTGATTCTTCTCTTTTGCTTCTTCTTTTTGGAGAATCTTATCTTCTTTTGTAGGGTGCCGTACACTCATTGGAATAGTGTCCGGGTCTCCCACAATGGTAGCAGTTTCGCTCTCGACTGGAAGATCTTTTGTCATGGTAAGACCTTGACTTGGAGCTTCCTTCTTTGCTTCTACTCTTGTAGAATTTGTTGAAGTTCTTCACCATTAAGCTCAATTCTTCATTGAAGGTTTGTTTATCACTTGATGATGTGGGGGCTTCACTTGAGGCTTTGTAAGCACCACTTGACTTGTTGTGAAGTTCCTCCTTATCCTTGAGTGACATCTCATGAGCAACAATCCTTCCAATGACTTCCGTTGGCTTGAGATCTTTGTAGTTTGGCATCATTTGGATCAATGTGCACATGGTATCATACTTTCCATCCAATGCTCTTGGGATCTTCTTGATGATGAATCTGTCGGTCATATCTTCACTCCCTAAGCCGGCAATCTCATTTGTAATAAGAGCAAGCCTAGAGTACATTTCAGCAACACCTTCACCATCCTTCATTTTGAACTTGTCAAGCTGACTTTGGAGCACATCCAACTTGGATTCCTTGACGGATTCGGTACCTTCGTGCATATCAATCAAAGTGTCCCAAATTTTCTTTGCATTCTCAAGACGACTGATTTTGTTGAATTCTTCGGGGCACAATCCGTTGAAGATGATATCACAAGCTTGAGCGTTGTATTGCAGCATCTTCAATTCTTCTGCATTAGCTTCACGGTTCGGCTCTCTCCCATCAAAGAATTCACCTTGCAAGCCAATACAAATAATAGCCCAAATGGAGGGGTTATGTCCAAGAATATGCATTTTCATCTTATGCTTCCAACTAGCAAAATTAGTACCATCAAAGTAAGGACCTCTACGGTGATAATTTCCCTCGCTAGACGCCATATTCTCCTAGGTCATGAAACCAAGGCTATGACCACCAAAAGCTATGGAAATCAAAGCAAATGGAGACCAAAGCTCTGATACCACTTGTAGGACCTTGAAGTATGTCTAGAGGGGGGGGGGTGATTAGACTACTTGACCAATTAAAAACTTAACCTTTTCCCAATTTTAGAGTTTGGCAGATTTTAGCTATCTTAGGACAAGTCAAGCAATCATCACACAATTCAAGCAAGCATGCAAAGAGTATATAGGCAGCGGAAATTAAAGCATGCAACTTGCAAGAAAGTAAAGGGAAGGGTTTGGAGGATTCAAACGCAATTGGATACATGGATGTTTTTGGCGTGGTTCCGATAGGTGGTGCTATTGTACATCCACGTTGATGGAGACTTCAACCCACGAAGGGTAATAGTTGCGCGAGTCCACGGAGGGCTCCACCCAAGAAGGGTCCACGAAGAAGCAACCTTGTCTATCCCACCATGGCCGTCGCCCACGAAGGACTTGCCTCACTAGCGGTAGATCTTCACGAAGTAGGCGATCTCCTTGCCCTTACAAACTCCTTGGTTCAACTCCACAATCTTGTCGGAGGCTCCCAAGTGACACCTAGCCAATCTAGGAGACACCACTCTCCAAGAAGTAACAAATGCTGCGTTGATGATGAACTCCTTGCTCTTGTGCTTCAAATGATAGTCTCCCAAACACTCAACTCTCTCTCATAGGATTTGGATCTGGTAGAAAGAAGATTTGAGTGGAAAGCAACTTGGGGAAGGCTAGAGATCAAGATTCATATGGTAGGAATGGAATATCTTGACCTCAACACATGAGTAGGTGGTTCTTTCTCAGAAATGGTAAGTTGGAAGTGTAGGTTTAGTCTGATGGCTCTCTCCATGAATGAAGAGGAGGTGGAGGGGTATATATAGCCTCCACACAAAATCTAACAGTTACACACAATTTACCAAAGTCGGTGGGACCGATTCAACAGACTCGGTCGGACCGATTTAGTAAACCTAGTGACCGTTAGTGATTTTCGGTGGGACTGACATGCAACTCGGTGAGACCGATTCGGTTAGGGTTAGGGCATAACTTAATCTCGGTAAGACCGATTACACAAACTCGGTGAGACCAATTTTGGTAATAAGCTTTCCAGAGAGTTGGTCAGGTAAACTCGGTGGGGCCGATTTGCTCTTTTCGGTGAGACCGAAATATTACAAAAGGGAAACAGAGAGTTTACATTGCAATCTCGGCGGGACCGATCGCTCATTTCGGTTTGACCGAAACGTTACGAAGGGAAACAGAGAGATTACAATCCCATCTCGGTGAGACCGAGATCCCTATCGGTAGAACAGATTTGCCTAGGGTTTGTGGCAGTGGCTATGACATTTCAAATCGGTGGCGCCGGATAGGAAGAATCGGTGTGACCGATTTTGGCTTTGGGTTTAGGTCATTTGTGGATGTGAGAAAGTACTTGAGGGTTTTTGTCAGGACCCCGATTCTATGCCACACCGATCTAGCATGTAACACATCATATCACTTTGTGGCCTCACGCACGGTATTCCCACGGGTGTCGCCTTACCATGCCCGGGACCATTTGCGCCTTTTGGCACACGTATATGATAGTGTCGCTAGCATCCATATGACAAGAACCCGGGCTGACATGGCTAGTCGTGAACCCGAAGTGGCACTAACTTACAGGGACATGCATACATGACCCAACATCGAATGTGTCGGTCATCAGCGAGTGAATCCGGGCTGTAGAAACTGGGCTAGCAGGACTCCGGTAAACCGGGCTGTAGCAGGCTAACAGGACTCCGGTAGACACCGCGTGACATTTCCCCGAAGGGACAGACAGAGGAACGAAGAAGGACACATGCCGGCCAGCCTAAGTGTTCCGGAGCAGTAGCAAGCTACCAGGGCTCAGTGGAAGCACTAGGAGACATTTCCCGGTAAGAGAGGCTACTAAGGATAAGCAGCTAGATAGTCAGATCCCACACATAGCAATACACATTACACGTACGCATAACATGCAAGCATGTGCTGTACAACATGGCATCACAACATAACTCAACAACTCTTATAGACAAAGGCTCGGAAGAGCCATCATAGCATTTATTACAAACAGGGGTCACATGACCCAACATTCAGAGCAAACAAGCAACAAGCGGAAGCATTACATGTCTTAGTACAGACATCAACAAATGAAAAAGGCTGAAGAGCCTGACTATCTACAACATCCTATCAAGATCGTAGCTGAGGTACAAGCTACTTGTCGAAGTCCACGGGAACACTAGTAAGACCGAAGTCTCTGCTGCAAAAACATAAATAAAGCAACATGAGTACAAAGGTACTCAGCAAGACTTACATCAGATCCTATCATACATGCATTTGTATCAAGAGGGTAATGTGGGGTTTAGTTGCAGCAAGCCAGCTTTGACTCTGTGGCTATCCTGTTCTACGACTACCAGAAACTTCTTTGAGGTGATATGACGCACACGAGTCCACTAATCACCACACAATACACTACTATGGATTCATCCCCGTCTCCCTAAGAGAAGGCCATCCATAGCACTCACACTTGTCTTGAGCATTTTAGAGTATCCACTTCCAGTTGTCTATGTACCATGTAAGCATCCAAGAAGTCCATAACCGCGGACCCGGCTATTCGAATAGATCATGTTAACCCTGCAGGGGTGTACTTCTTCACACACGCTCTCACCACTTACCACCATGTACACGTTGTGTATCTCGGCAACCTTCAAGCGGAAGCCTGGCGAGGGAGTCGGCCACGACCTGACTAACCACACAAGACTCTAATCCAGGTTTATCGCCTATTCGGGTTCCATCCGCAAGGAGATCCGGCCGGGGTGTCGCTCACGGCCCCAAATGATGTGTGCAGGGTTCCCAAGCCCATCTCGCCGGATGGATCTACGCTTGGTACACCGTGCCACTTGTGCCTAGTCTGTCCCAAGCCCACCTGGCCGGGTGCCACTTGGTAGACTACTAACACTACCTACAAACACCAGAAACTAGTTGCGACTCCTGGACAGAGATCAAGTTGGTTAATAAGTCGAGAGGGCTTGGAGCACCCGGAGCCCAATGTGTGGTAGTATCGAGTCATTGGACAACATACATAGAACTCAGTGCTTAAGGACAATTCAAGTGAGACAACCCACCATGTACCCCTACATGGCCTCTCCCCGCTACCTTTACCAAATCGTGTTCACACACTTAACTCTCAGCACCAGAACATATCATAACACTCCAATTCATTCCCAATGAATCATACCTGACACAACTCTAAGCAATAGCAGGCATGGCATGGTAGGAACACAACATGGCTCAATCAACTCCTACACATGCTAGTGGGTTTCAACTATTTACTGTGGCAATGACAGGTCGTGCAGAGGAATGGGTTCAACTACCACAGCACAAAGTAGCAGTTGAAACGTTGTTTTCCTAATGCAATAACTGCGAGCAGGAGCGAGAGAGTAGGATTGTATCGGAATGAACAAGGGGGTTTGCTTGCCTGGTATATCAACAAGGAAGGCACTGCTCCTCAGACAGGTACTTTGGAACGGTCTCCGGAGCAGGACCTATCGAGAAGGAACGGTGTCGACAATCAAAACACAAGCATATGCAACAATATGATGCATGATCATGGCATGTAGATGTGATGCTGTTTGAGCTAATGCAACTAGGTGTTATCTGGATGGAGTCCATTTGAACCAAAGATTCAAATGCATCTCCAAAGTAAGCTCTTATATATGCCATTTAGTGTTTCACTTATACAGTAGGTATAAGTTGCTTTGTCATGCATGAAACTAGTATAGATGGATAGATTGCATTTTTCTGATAATTTTTCATATATAAATTATTTCAATCTGAGCTACGGTTGAATTTCTATGATTTTTTGAAGTTTATATCATTTTCTGGAATTTCCTGATTTATTTTAAATCCAGAAAAAGAATAACCGCGTCAGCATTGCGTCACTGACGTCAGCGAGTCAACTGCGGCTGACCAGGTCAAACCTGACCAGTGAGGTCCACACGTCAGTGACTCAGGGTTAAACAGGGGTTAGTTTAAGCCTAATTAAAAGATTAGGGCGCCGGGGCCCATTGTCAGTGTCAGGGGGTTAGATTAGGTGGTGATTAGCTTAAGCTAATCACCTGACAAGCCGGACCCACCTGACAGGCCGGCGCGGTCAAGGCGGTCAACCCCACCGGCGTTAAGCCACCGGCGAGGCCCGAAACGGTGAAGCGCCGCGGAAACGGGCTACGGTGCCCCGTTCGCAGCGTGGCTGGGCTCGTTCGAGAGCCTAGACCAGCGCGTGTCAGGCGGTGGTGCCAGCCGGGCCTGGGGTGGCCGGATGCGATAACGAGGATCTCGGCCGCGGCGGCTGGAGCTCGGGTGAGGCACGAGGGGCGCTGTGGTGCGCGTGCAGGAGAGTTGGAGTGCTGGTGTGTGCGTGCGTGATGCGTCGAGGGTGATGGACACGCCCGGTGGACCAAATGGTCGCCGGAGGCGCGTCGGCGGCGAGCGCAGGCGGCGGCGGGTGCGGTCGAGCTAGGTGCAGTCGCTATGGCGTGCGAGGAGGAGAACGGAGAGGGGGAGAGCGGCCAGTAGCTCACAGTGGTTCGGACGAGGCGGTCGGCGAGCTCGGGGAGGGGCTGGTGACGACGTAAGGTCGCCGGCGATCTCGGTGGCCGTGGGTCGAAGATGACGATGTTGACGGCGTTCCAGGGCGCTCCGGCTTGCATGGCTCAGCGGTGATCTTCAGAACGAGGAGGCGGAGCTCCTGCACGTGTCGGAGATGCGAGTGGGTGGCTACGGCAACGGTGGTCGGTGGCGACGGTGGCGCTCGGCCGTGAGAGAGAGAGAGCGAGGGAGAGGAGAGGAGAGGACCGGGGAAGAGTGAGAGGGGTACGGGGCGGTGCGTGGCGCCGCGCGGGGCATCCAGACGACGAGGGGGAGAAGCAGGAGGTGGCGGGGGACGTGGCGCGGCTGTGGCATGCCGGCCACGCAGCTGCTTTGGGCGAGGGGGAGGAAGACGACAGAGGAGCCAGTGGGCTGGGCTGCTGCTGGGCTGGCCACTTGGGCCGCCAGGTGGCTGCACAGGTAAGCACAGGTAGGTTTTCCATTTCTTTTTCTTTTCTATTTTTCTGACATTTGTTTTGATTTAATAATAATATTAAATCATTTTATTTACTTATGCCAATTTTTGCAGGGGCTAGTGGTATTGTTCCAGAGCTCCTCACCAAATGGCATAATTTTTGGACATATATTATATATATAACAAATATATATCCAATGCAAATAATTATGCATTAATTCCAAATGCCCAAAATAAATATTTATGAGATCTTAAAAAATATTGGTTTGATTTTTACCTTTGGCCAATATTTTCAGAGAGCAACATAAACATTTTCTTGGACCTATTTGGAGTATTTTTTATTTGGGTCATTTCAAAAAAGATTCTGAGGGTTTCATAAATCCCCATTTCAAAATTAAATGGAATTTAAACATGATGCACAAATGACTAGCTAGCCTCGAGCATACCAGAACTAGGGATGTGACAACTCGCCCCCACTTGAAAGAATCTCGTCTCGAGATTCAGGGGTCGACGGAAAGAAAGCGGGGTACTCCAGTCGAAGATGATCTTCTCGCTCCCAAGTAGCTTCTCTCTCGGAATGATGAGACCACTAAACCTTGAGAAACTTGATGTTATGACGTCGAGTGACACGCTCTGCTTGATCAAGAATGCAAACCAGGTACTCTCGATATGTGAGGTTATCTTGGAGATCAAGCTTTTCGTGGTCCACTCCGCGGATGGGATCCAAGAAGCAACACCTGAGTTGAGAGACATGGAAGACATCATGAACTCGAGAAAGATGTGGGGGTAGTTCCAACTGGTAGGCAACCTCTCCTCGTTTAGCGAGAATGCGAAAAGGAGCAATGTAACGAGGAGCCAACTTGCCCTTGATACCGAAACGATGGGTACCCTTCAAAGGAGTAACCCGAAGGTAAGCTTTGTCGCCAACTTCATAGGTCATAACCTTATGATGACGATCATACTGGCTCTTTTGACGAGACTGGGCCGTTTTCAAATTCTCACGAATGATGCGAACTTGCTCTTCTGCCTCCTGGATCATGTCCGGTCCAAAGAATTGTCTTTCACCGGTTTCTGACCAATTCAAAGGTGTTCGACATCTTCGCCCATAGAGAATCTCAAAAGGAGCTTTCTTGAGACTGGATTGATAGCTATTGTTATAAGCAAACTCGGCAAAAGGAAGACATTTCTCCCAATCCATACCGAATGCGATAATGCAAGCTCTAAGCATGTCTTCGAGAATTTGGTTGACCCTTTCCACCTGACCACTCAACTGAGGGTGGAAAGCGGTACTGAAGGAAAGATGCGTTCCCATGGTAGTTTGGAAACTCTCCCAGAAATGAGAAGTGAAAAGACTACCACGGTCTGAATTGATCTCTAGTGGAACACCATGAAGTGATACTATTCGAGAAATATATAAGTCAGCGAGCTGACTAGCAGTGATACTCTCTCGAACAGGAAGGAAGTGAGCCACTTAGGAAAGACGGTCAATGACTACGAAGATAGCATTATTCCTTCTCTTGGTCCTGGGAAAGCCGGTGATGAAGTCCATACCAACTTTATCCCATTTCCATTCAGGAATAGCTAAAGGCTAAAGGGTGCCAGAAGGCCTTTGATGCTCTGACTTAACGCGACGACAAACGTCACATTTAGCAATGAACTCAGCAATTTCTCTCTTCATCCTAGTCCACCAGAACCTCTGGCGTAGGTCCTGATACATCTTAGTACTACTGGGATGAATTGTGAGAGGAGATTCATGTGCCTCCTTAAGGATCAGTTGTCGCAGATGTTGATTCTTGGGAATCACCAAGCGATTCTCAAAGAAAACAACACCACGATCATCCATAGAGAAACATCCACCAACTCCCTTCTTAATGTTCCTCTTGATCCGGGAAATTCCCGTGTCCTGCTTTTGAGCTGCGATAATCTGATCCTCAAGATTAGGTTTCGCCACCAAGGTAGAAAGGAATCCGCGAGGAGCTATGTGAAGGTTAAGCTTACAAAATTCCTCATGGAGAAGTGGTTGGCCCTGCTGCAACATAAGATTGTTGCAATAGGATTTACGAATTAGCGCATCCGCCATGACATTAGCTTTGCCTGGAGTGTAGGTAATCCCTAGATCATAATCTGAGATCAACTCCAACCAACGTCTTTGCCTAAGGTTCAAATCTGGTTGGGTGAAGATATACTTGAGACTCTGGTGATCGGTGTAGATCTCGCAACGTTTACCAAGAAGGTAATGTCGCCAGGTCTTGAGTGCATAGACTACGGCTGCAAGCTCTAAATCATGTGTAGGATAATTCTCCTCATGTGGATGCAATTGTCGAGATGCATAGGCAATCACATGACGATCCTGCATAAGAATGCAACCTAGTCCCTGTCGTGAGGCATCGCAGTAGATAACAAAGTCTTTAGTGAAATCCGGTGGCACAAGTATGGGAGCAGAAGTCAGGCGTCTTTTCAGTTCCTGAAAACCGTATTCACACTGTGGGGACCACTCAAACTTTTTATCTTTCTTGAGAAGTTCCGTGAAGGGTTTGGCTACTTTTGAGAAGTTTTCTACAAAGCGGCGACAATAGCTGGCTAGACCAAGGGAACTCCTAACTTGTTTAATGGTTTCAGGTGGAGTCCAATCAAGAACGGCCTTAACTCTCTCGGGATTGACAGCAATGCCCTTACCAGAGATTACGTGGCCTAGGTAGGTCACTTCTGGCAACCAAAATTCTGTTGGGGAACATTGCAGAAAATTAAAATTTTTCCTACGGTTTCACCAAGATCCATCTATGAGTTCATCTAAGCAACGAGTCATGGGAGAGAAATTGCATCTACATACCGCTTGTAGATCGCGTGCTGAAGCGTTCAAGGGAATGGTGATGATGGAGTCGTACTCGCCGTGATTCAAATCACCGATGACCAAGTGCTGAACGGACAACACCTCCACGTTCAACACATGTATGGAACGGACGACGTCTCCTCCTTCTTGATCCAGCAAGGGGGGAGGAGAGGTTGATGATGATCCAGCAGCACAACGGCGTGGTGGTGGATGCAGCAGAACTCCGGCAGGGCTTCGCCAAGCTGCTGCGGGAGGAGGACGAGGTGTAGCAGGGGGAGGGAGGCGCCAATGCACAGGGTGCGGCTGCCCTCCCCCCTGCCCTCCTTTATATAGGCCCCCACGGGGGGGGGGCACTGGCCCTGGGAGATGCAATCTCCCAAGGGGGCGGCGGCCAGGGGGGTGGAGTGCCCCCCAAGGCAAGTGGTGCGCCCCCCCGCCCACCTAGGGTTTCCAACCCTAGGCGCAGGGGGGCCCAAGGGGGGGTGCACCAGCCCACTAGGGGATGGTTCCCCTCCCACTTCAGCCCACGGGGCCCTCCGGATAGGTGGCCCCACCCGGTGGACCCCCGGGACCCTTCCGGTGGTCCCGGTACAATACCGGGTGACCGCGAAACTTTCCTGATGGCCGAAACAACACTTCCTATATATAATTCTTTACCTCCGGACCATTCCGGAACTCCTCGTGACGTCCGGGATCTCATCCGGGACTCCGAACAACATTCGGTTTGCTGCATACTCATATTCATACAACCCTAGCGTCACTGAACCTTAAGTGTTTAGACCCTACGGGTTCGGGAGACATGCAGACATGACCGAGACGGCTCTCCGGTCAATAACCAACAGCGGGATCTGGATACCCATTTTGGCTCCCAGATACTCCTCGATGATCTCATCGGATGAACCACGATGTCGAGGATTCAAGCAACCCTGTATACTATTCCCTTTGTCAGTCGGTATGTTACTTGCCCGAGACTCGATCGTCGGTATCCCAATACCTCGTTCAGTCTCGTTACCGGCAAGTCACTTTACTCGTACCGTAATGCATGATCCCGTGACCAGACACTTGGTCACTTTGAGCTCATTATGATGATGCACTACCGAGTGGGCCCAGTGATACCTCTCCGTAATACGGAGTGACAAATCCCAGTCTCGAGCCGTGTCAACCCAACAGACACTTTCGGAGATACCTGCAGTGCACCTTTATAGTCACCCAGTTACGTTGTGACGTTTGGTACACCCAAAGCACTCCTACGGTATCTAGGAGTTACACGATCTCATGGTCTAAGGAAAAGATAGCAGATCTGAAATTTTGTGGGATCGAAGATAGTCATGTCCGCAAGGCGCGTGCAAATTTGTGTGCCGTTCGGACACCCTGAGAGCTCGTGGCAAAGGAAATCATAAATTTTGTACGCATGTGAACAGTAAATTCGAAAAAATAGAAAAAAAATTCAAAAAAATATGAAATTTTGGGGAACTGAAGATACTTAGGTGCACAAGATGTGTGCACATTTTTGTTGTGTTTGGACATTGTATGAGCCCGTACGAGCTCGTAGGAGCTAAACTTTATTTTTTTCTCCGCGAGCTCCTACGATGTCCAAACACAACAAAAATGTGCACACATCTTGTGCACTTAAGTATCTTCAGTTCCCCAAAATTTCATATTTTTTTGAATTTTTTTTCTACTTTTTCGAATCTATTGTTCACATGCGTACAAAATTTATGATTTTCTTTGCCACGAGCTCTCAGGGTGTCCGAACGGCACACAAATTTGCACGCGCCTTGCGGACATGACTATCTTCGATCCCACAAAATTTCAGATTTTTTTGATTTTTTTTGCTATTTTTTTCTGGGTGGTCAAAGTTCTTTGACCAGACGGTAACGTCGCAAAAGGGCATTTCTATAAGTGACACTAATGGCAGAGGGGCAAAACTGAGCATACCTAAAAATTAGGGGCAAAACTGAGTAGTGGGTTCGAGTTAAGGGAATAGATGTAAATGTCCCTAGATGAAAAGGGTCCTTATGGAGGGTAAATTGAAGTTGACGAAGAACACTGGACAAATATCCGCTCCCCAGGATCAACGACCTGTATGATCAGCTCGCTCTTTGCCGTCAGCTAGCAGACGACAAAGAACCTCTTTGCCATCAGCTACCCGAAAGCAAACAGCAAAGAACTGGCTGATGGCAAAGAAAGCCTTTGCTATCAGCCTGTTCTTTGCCGTCCGCTAGCTGACGGCAAAGAATCTTTGCCGTCCGCTAGCAGACGGCAAAGAGGGAGGGGGGCCCCACTGAGGAGCTGGTTAAAAAATACTTAACGTCCCCCCGCTTTGCCGTCCGCCGCAGACGGCAAATATGAACAAAAGCGGACGGCAAAGGAGGGCGGACGGCAAAGGCTACCCTAACTAACCTAACTAACGGCCGAGCCCCCTCCCCCGCCCGTTACTCATCTCTCTCCCCTCGACCTCCTCCGCCCCCGCCGCCCCCGCCCCC